>NC_081409.1:454827072-455137210 GCF_030272615.1 Cryptomeria japonica | reverse complement strand
TTTGTAATCTTTGATGAAGGAATAATTATATACAATCAAAATATTTCGAGCTCAGATCTGTGTTGTCTTTATGTTTGCATGTTGTTTTTCATTTTTAATTAGATAATCAAGGATTGTTTAATTAGATGATTTGCAAGGCAATTAATGGGAATGTTTTAAGTTTTTTTTTCAAGGAGGAAAATTAAATATACTTAATTCATCTTCATCGATATCAGTATATTCACATGAATTTGATGACTAGGTCTAGTAAAGATTGGAAGTCTATGTATGTCAGACATATACATATTTAATAGATCAAAAATACTGGTATGTATATGAATTCTGTTGTCAAATTTTAGTTTGGTTTTTGATGCCTCTGATGCTCGGATAAGGCACTGGTCTAAATTTCCAGTGTTTGTGACATCTTTGTGGTCCTATACAATCAAAACAAATGTTTCATTTATGTTTGGTTGCACTAAATTGAAGAAGTTTGCAAAAATTTGTACTGGTTTTTTGTGAACCATCTACTAGGTTGTGAGAAAGTAGTCACAATTAGGTTCACCTGCCTAAGCTTTGTAAAGCTTGAAGTGTAGGAGGTTTTTTCCTTCTAAACCTCATTAATGTTGTCTTGTTTCCTATTCTTGTTGTTATCTTCTTTTGTAAACAGAGGCATACTTTGTGAAGAGAAAACAAAGTAATCAGAAATCGAGACCAACAATCTTCATCCTTCTTTAAATGGAAGCTCTGTTGTGCGTTCAATCAGGTCTGTCCATCTAACTAAAAATCTTTTCAATCTTGTCTGTTTGTCGAATTCTGAGTTTTCTACAAATTGAGAGCTCTTTCTTTGTCAAATCACCTAACTTTTGAGTAATTTTATTCTATCGAAATAGCTTAGCAATCTAACTTAAGCATTGTCATTCTGTCAAATTGTCCAGTGAATCCAATTTTTGAGTAATTTCATTTTGTCCAATTTCCTAGAAATCATCCATTTTAGCATTAACATCATAATCACATACTTCAAGTTAATCTTGATATCATATCACACTTTCTTTTATTGTATTCATTTATCCTCGCATATAGAGAGCAACAAATCTCTATTAGAAATGAAAGAAGAAGCAATGAGGCAACATTGAAAGAATGCGTTAGTAATGATGTTTCATTTTACATTTTTTGCATTTTGTTTCAATGTCTTTTTTGGTTAGAATAGGATAAATGCATGTATGTTTGAGTTTGTGATTAGCTTAGATACGACATTCATGCTTTTCAACTTGGAGTAATAGATCTAACTCTAAACAACAATCCTATACTTTAGAGGATATGCCATAGATCATCTTTTCATGCTAGTATTCTTAGCATTTCGTCCTTCTCAGGGGGTTAAAAGATTTTGTGGATGGTAAATCCCCCTAAGTCAGTAATATGATAGTTTATTTAGACTTTTTCTGCATCATGTATGAACATAGTGCCTTCATTTTTTTTTAATCATCCTTCCCTTGTTTCTTCCTCCATACTTTTTTAGTATTCTTCTATAATACCCTAAAAATGGTCACCTAAACCATGGGCCCCTAATCTCGACAAAATCACCAAGGTCCTAACCAAAGGCAATTAAATAAATCTTGAGCACATAATTTATTAATTCTTTAATCATCAAATATTACATGGCAAATCAATAACTCTATATTAATTAAATATTTTTTTAATTAATTGAATCACTCCAAGAATATCATTTTGATCAATTATCCTATTTTTAATTTATTAAATATCCTAGCATATTTAATTAATTAATAAATTTTCTATTTAATCATAAAAAGGAATTAATTTGTCATAAAAGAGGAATTAATCACAAAGCAGGAGTTAAATTGAAAATAAAATAAAAGAATTGAATTGAGAGAAATCAAACTTGATATATTCTTCTAAATTGAGAGAACTTGAAATAAAAAAAGCAATTAAAAGGAATTTAATCATTCTCTAAAATTGGAACTCAAAGCTTTGAGAAAAGAAGTTCAGTTGCATTGAAAAGACTCTTTCTTGAATAAATCAAAGGATTACCTATTTTCATCTCAAGTGCATGGAATTAATTGAATTATATCTCTAATGCAAACTCAAACTTATAATCTGAATGCATTTCAATTAAACTATAATTGGAATCTATCTCAAGGCTAACTGAATCTGATTTCTCAATTATTTCAATTATCCTAAATTGTGCTTGTTGTCACTCAAATTGCACCCGTAATGTGCAAGCTGAAAGTTCAAGCAACTTGGTGACACATGGGATAATTCTTAGGCCTATGGGTTGCCTATAGTGAGAATTAACCTCCAGATGAAGGGCTGGTTCCATGTGAATAACTCTAAATCTTTACTGATAAAAGGGATAAGGAAACTAAGAATGAAAATATAATGACTTGCAAATGCTAAACCAAGGTGAAGCATCGATAAGATATCTCAAAATGACAGAGATACAATCCTAAAAACACCAATCTGCACAAATAGACTTCTGGTTCATAACACATAAATATTTCATGCAAGGATTTAAACTTCAAGAAATTGAAAGGAAAGAGAAACTTTCACAATCAACCAAATGAACCAATTTATCACAATGCACAAGCTGTGACTTATAAATGAGACAAAAATGTAAAGGTTATTTAAACAATAACACAATAAACTAGCTCTCAATCATGAATATGAAAATGAACTGTAGAGACATAAGGCATAAGCTGATAATTTTTATTTAGTATTATGTCATAAAAATGCACAGGAGCTACAAGAATGTATTCTCTGCTAAAACTAGCAAGAGAATTATCAAGAACTAGAGAATAAACATAAAACTTTTTCCCTTTATACAAAAACCTTCCAAAAGGTAGAGGAAAGATAACTCCAAAATGACTGAAGATGAACCCCCACTGAAAAAATCTCCTTTGAAACTGATCCTCACATAGAAATAAAAAGAAACAACCAAAAAAAGCTTCAAAGCATGCAAAAAGAACTCATGCAAACTTTCTCTCAAGCTGGGTAATTCATTTCATATTGTTAGTCAGCTAAAGGTTGACCCATGTGGCACTAAAAAACAATTCTTATCACCTCAAGATCACAAGAAAAACTCATGCAAACTTTCTCTGAGCTTAATAATCACCTGCATTAACTGGATGAATTCTTCTTATTTCGCATGGATTGCAAACTACCTAATGACTTCCTCTTATTTTGCATGGATCCCTGGACGCTACCTTGCCTGCCACCACTTTTGGCTTTTGACTGTAACTAGCATTGCTTTCTTCATCGGGTCATCGGGTTAGCACTGAAATACTTATTCTGATGGCCAATGATATGCTCTATTTCACCTGCTTTTCTATTGATCCTGCCACGTGTCACTTCCTGGTTGGTTCCAGGGTTCTTGCCCTGACATCTTAGCACGACCTAGAATCACCGCCCAAATGAATCTCTTCCGTCCGATCAACCTTAATCTATGTTCTTTATTTCTTCCTCTGAATTGCTTCCTTAGTGGGCCCCACTACTTGTTTGCCAAGTCGTGGTGAATAAACACCACGCATCTTTCGATCGCTATATAGCGACTATCACTAGATCTTCAGGAACCTGTTCAATATTTATCTCTTTTGAGTTTCTCTCTTATGCCACATCATCAGTCACCAAGTCATGATGAGTAATCGACTATCATTTTTTCATTGCGACATAGCGACAACCGTCGGATCCTTCTTGATCACCATTCATCTATAGTAACCCTGCTTGTTTGAACTCATTAGACTCATACTTTATTATGGTTTGTTTTCAGTGGATACATTACCATGATGTGTTATTCAGATTTTTATGACATTATTTCATGCTTTATCTGGATATGAGATGCATAATTTATTTGCAGTATTTCAGTACTTGTGATTTATGGCATTTTATGGATTATTGTTATGTACTGACACTTTACTTTATTTATGCAATGTGGAATTATATGTTGCGTATTTGCGAGTGTATTGGATGCAAGGGGACAATTTTCCTTCACTCATTTTGGTGAGATAGGGAATGTCGCGATTCTCCTTCATCAATGTGTATGCTGTGTCTTCTATATTGTATATATGCATGTGTGGTTCGGTGATGCAGGATATTGCAGGTACAAGTACCGGGTAGGTACGGGGTATCGTCTCCACCTAGCTTCATAGGTCTGAGCGTGCCTTATATTTTCTGATGGAAGTGGAGGAGATAGTAGTTGACCTATTTTATTCAGTTACACTTGTGTGAGTGTCATTAGTTGGTCATCCTATCAGTTTGTTCGGCCTTCGTATTTTGTCGTTTGATCTTTTATGAGTCTCTGCTTTGATTTGCTCAGTTGTGTGTTTAGTGGTTTTAATTAATTAATTAAATTGATAGAATTATCTCATAATTTGTATTTTTGGAATTATATATTTTATGCATTGAGATTATAAATTTAATTAATTAAAAGAAATTATTAAATTAAGTTGCAAGCTGCAAGATATTAGAAATATATTTTATTTAAATTTTAGTGAAAAATAAATTAGATTAATTTCATTTATTGTTTCCTAGAATTTTAAATAAATAAAAGAACAAAAGAATAAATAAATAAATAAATAAATAAATGAATAAAAGAATTAATTAGAATTAAAGTGTTGCTTTAATTTCTTTATTTAGAAAATTAATTAATTTGCATGAGAAAATAAAAGAAAGAAAAATGATTTTAAATTATTGTATGTGAACTTAATTCCTTGTTAAGAAATTAGAAAAGAAAAGAAAAATTGCTTTTATTACTAAAATTAAATATTAGGGTTTCTGGTGGGGCATTACATTTGGTATCAGAGACCAAGTTTCAACACTGGGTACTCTGGGTCTGTAGTGTGCCTTTCAGTTGACCATCTTGCTTAGGTCGTAGTTTTTGTATCTCTCTTGTCTTATCCTTACTATAGATCTAAACCGTTTTCTCTTTTATGGTACTAGGTCGTGGCTAGGAAAGCTAGAGGAGGTGGCCGTACAGGTGGTCACAAAGGAGGCAGAGGTGGAGGATGGGGCCATGGTTCTGACCATCACAGTCCTTCACCACCACCCACTCATGTGAGTGTTGAGCTGGAATAGTCAGTTCATCAGGAGCAGGAACAGTCTATTCATCAGAATTCTCAACATGCAAGAGAACATGTTCTTGAAAGGGAAGAGCTAAGACAGATGTTTTAGGAGGTTCTGGTTAGGTTAGGACAAAGGCCTGAATTTGAGCAGCCTATTCATGCTCAGGTTGAGGAGTCGCTTCAACAGGTTCCAGAGGAGAGAGAGGGAGAGATCACCTAGGATGAGGGAGATTCCAGCTGACTGAGATCCACTTTCTTTGGGTCACATAAAGGACTTGATGAGGTCCAACCCTCCTTACTTTGATGGTATGGGTACCGGTCTCGAGGCAGAGACCTGGCTCATTGGTTTGGACTGGTGTTTCGCTATGTTTCCATACAGTAGCAACACCAAGGTGAGATGCGCTATTATGCGTCTCAATAATTTTTCTTCGATTTGGTGGAGACTAGAGGAGGAGAAGATTGGTGTATGCATTAACACTGTTACATGGGAGCTATTTCAGGAGAGATTTAGGGCATGATTTCTCTCACCCCAGTGGAGGCAGACTTGAGCAGATGAGTTCTACGCCTTGTGTCAGTATGGGATGACAGTAGACCAGTGTGAGCATAGGTTCTATGAGCTCAAATAGTATGCCGAGATTGGTAATGATGAAGCTATGCTTGTCCAACATTTCTTGAGGGGGTTGAATGACTGCATTAGTGGAGGAGTGAGGGTGCTTGAGCCACCTTTAGTTGAGATAGCTATGGCGAAAGCCAGACTAGTTGAGCTGAACCTTAGTCGTGCACTTGGTGGTCAACCAGGTGTGCAGATAGGGAGTGCACCTTCCAGTGGGAATAGAGCTTGGGGAAATCATTCCCAGTCAGCTGCATCGTTTATAACTCCTTAGACACCCGCTAAGGGTGGACAACAGCAACAACAACAACAACCATTGAAATCAAAACAATTTCAGGGCCCTTCAGGCCAGTCCTCGCAGAGTGAATCTCATACCCCTAGCCAAGGAAGTTTCTAGCAGTCTAGTGGGCCAATAGGTAATAGAGGACCAGGTAGAGGAGCTTGCTTCTCTTATGGGTATTTTGGTCATAGAGCCATGCAGTACCCTCAACATTTCCACAATACAAGTAGTCAGAGGCCAGCAACATCAGAGCCTACAGTGGGAGATGTAGGGAGATCCCATAGAGTGTTTAGGATGGCGGATGACCACCAAGCTGATCCTTAGGGGTTGCACCATTGAACAGGAAAGGGTCCTATGGGACCCAAATGATGAGACCTTAGTGACTTGGGAGGATGCAGTGAAGATGAGAGAGCTGTATTCTTATTTGTTTTAGGCTTCTAGGAGTAAGCCTAGTTTTGGGGGGGAGAATGTAGTACCCCTGCTCGTTTGAACTCATTAGATTCATACTTTATTATTGTTTGTTTTCAGTGGATACATTACCATGATGTGTTATTCAGATTTTTATGACATTATTTCATGCTTTATCTGGTTATGAGATGCATAATTTATTCGCAATATTTCAGTACTTGTGATTTATGGCATTTTATGGATTATTGTTATGTACTGACACTTTACTTTATTTATGCAATGTAGAATTATATGTTGCGTGTTTGCGAGTGTATTGGATGCAAGGGGATGATTTTCCTTCACTCATTTTAGTGAGATGGGGAATGTCATGATTCTCCTTCATCGGTGTGTATGTCATGTCTTCTATATTGTATATATGCATGTGTGGTTCGGTGATGCAAGATATTGCAGGTACAAGTACCGGGTAGGTATGGGGTATTGTCTCCACCTAGCTTCACAGGTCTGAGCGTGCCTTATATTTTCCAATGGAAGTGGAGGAGATAGTAGTTGACCCTATTTTATTTAGTTACACTTGTGTGAGTGTCATCAGTTGGTCGTCCTGTCAGTTTGTTCCGCCTTTGTATTTTGTCGTTTGATCTTTTATGAGTCTTTGCTTTGATTTGCTCAGTTGTGTGTTTAGTGGTTTTAATTAATTAATTAAATTGATGGAATTATCTCATAATTTGTATTTTTGGAATTATATATTTTATGCATTCAGATTATAAATTTAATTAATTAAAAGAAATTATTGAATTAAGTTGCAAGCTACAAGATATTAGAAATATATATTATTTAAATTTTAGTGAAAAATAAATTAGATTAATTTCATTTATTGTTTCCTAGAATTTTAAATAAATAAAAGAAAAAAAGAATAAATAAATAAATAAATGAATAAAAGAATTAATTAGAATTAAAGTGTTGCTTTAATTTCTTTATTTAGAAAATTAATTAATTTGCATGAGAAAATAAAAGAAAGAAAAATGATTTTTAATTATTGCATGTGAACTTAATTCCTTGTTAAGAAAATAGAAAAGAAAAGAAAAATTGCTTTTATTACTAAAATTAAATATTAGGGTTTTTTGACGGGGCATTACATGATCTTTCTGACTTGCTTGCTGGTTAATCTCTCTGAGCGGGTCTCTCTTATGCCATGGTGTCGCCACGCGTCAACCACTGGTTTGTTTGTGGGTCCACCTTGTCATTCCACTTGGACCTGCCACTGGACTTGGTCTGCCTTGATTCTTCATCTACTCTCTATCCCATGGTGCATCCTCATTCGTTCTTAGCCCACCTAGATGACCACCTCAACTGCCACTGGACCCGAACCCACCTTGTTGCTAAGTCGCAGTGATAACTGGGCATGCAAATTTTCCTTGTTCCTTAGCGATAGTCATTGGATCTTTCAGACTTGCACGATCCTTATCTCACCTAGGCACTCACCCTACTAGTGGGCCTACCATGTGTCACTTTTTGTTCACCTTTGGATCCAACTGGGTTCCACCTAAACCACCACATCATCAGTCACAGGGGATAACTATCGAGCATCTTCATCATGTGGTATAGCGATAGCCATTGATCTTCCCTCAAACTGCTCGATCTTTAATCTCTTAGTCGCTCACCTTTTCTGCACGTGCTTTGTCACCAAGTCACGGAGATAACTGGCGAGCTTCTTTCTATAGTGGTATAGCGATAGCCCTTAGATCTTTTGGACTACTGTTGATATTTCTTCAACTTGCTTGACCTTTAACCCCGACTGATCTTCTCTCTTGTGCCGCGTGTCAACATGTGTTACCCCCTGATTGGCTTCAGAGATCCACCTGGGCACCACATGTCTTCCAGGCCTGCCATGCATCTTATTCTATTGTATATCATTCTTTCAGCCAAATTACTCCCTCGGTGAGCCGTTTACAAGTCTCATCAAACTTGCAATTTCATCGATATTATTCTTTCGACGGGACTGCTTCTGATTTCTTCGATATACCCTATGTCAATGGAACTGAGCTTTCGGTGAAACCTTTTCAGGACTCATCGCGGCCAAGGTCTGCTCAATGTCGCCCATCAGTGCCATGTCACTAGCCACTGGACTACCACCTATCTGCCACCTATCCTTGGTCTTATACCCTCTTCTCTGCCACGTCATCAGTCACCAAGTCACGATGATATCCGATGAGCATCTAACCATCGTGACAGTCGTTAGATCACCGCGATCTGCATCTGATCTTCCTTACTTTGTTGACCTTTAACCTCTTCCCGCTATTTGGTCACAAAATTAAGATGCCTTGAGATGCGTGCGCATGCGGGTTCCACTAGGTGATGAGACACTTCTTGTCAAAAGCTCGTAAGCTTTGACACTATAGTTATATGTGACTTTAGTTTTAAATACAAAAATGCTCCTCCTCGCAGCCAATGTAGGATAAATGATCTTCCTACCTGGCGACTAAAACCGCTTGGAAACTCTCTGGCCTTTTAAAACCCTCTTTGGCACCCAAGTAAAAAACTTTACACAAGCTGATTGCATTTGCTCTGAGTTTCTTTTGGCCTTTCATCAACTACGTAGGGGATTCGGTGATACACTTGCCAACATGAATTTGCTTGAAGATTTTAATAGGCCATGCTATTTCATCTGCAATGGAGCATAAATATCTATGTGATCTATAGCATGCTAAACTCAACCCTCGTGGGAGCCACATTTTAACCCACATGTTGTCTTACTTTCCTATATCTGCACATGAAGCAAACAAATTAGATAGAAAGAGTGCATGATTTGACCTTTTCAAAATGAAAGAATGCAAGGCTTCATTAGGTCACCAAATTTAGCATGTGCAAAATTTGGTAGCATTTTTGGCGACCTCTGCAGAGTGTTTGCCTGCTAAACACTATAGACCAGTCCTGGTTTATCCATTGGGTTTATAGAGTCATCTCAGCCCTCTCTCCAAAAGGAACTTCTTGAAATTCAGCTTCTCTGCAACATGACAACAAAACAAAACAAGAAAACTAGAAAAAAAACAAGAGTGGTGCGGCCTAAAATAGAAACCACAAAACTGTGGATGAGCACTTATTGAAAAATAGAACAACAAAAATAGAAAACAAAATGTGCATCGGCACTTATTAGCTTAAATGAAATCTGAAAGGCAAGCTTTGAGATGAATCCCATTAACTAGGATTGGAAGGCTTTCACCATTCAACTTTGAACGTTGAAAAGCATTATACTGCTTTTTCTCAGTAATGATGTATGGGCCATCCAATATGGCATCAAATTTAGTATTCTTTCCAGGCTTACTCTTTAATTCATCCCACTTCAAAACCAAATCTCCCTCATTGAAAACTTTCAGAGCTGCCTTCCTGTCGAAAGTCCTCTTCATCTGAGCTTGATGATTCTCAATAGTCAATAATGCTTGCTTTCTTACCTCCTCCAACTCCATTAGTTCTGCCAATGTAACCTGCATGGGTTCATCTTGCAACATTTCTAGCTCTCTAATCAGAGTTAGTGTAGGCATTTCAACTGAAATTGGGAGTCTTGCCTCTTTACCATAAATGAGGACATAGGGAGATATACCTGTAGCTCTCTTAGGGGTGATTCTATCAGCCCACAATGCATGTTTCAGCTAAGTGTGCCAAGTTCTCTAATTATCTTCTATTGTCCTCTTGATTATCCTAATCAAGTTCTTATTAGTAGACTCAACTTGTCTATTACCCTGAGGATAATAATTGGATGAAGTACTAAAAATATGTTGTTATGGACAACCCAATCAATAATCTTAAATCCTACAAAAGCTAATGTATTGTCTAAAATAATAGAATTAGGGATACCAAACCTTGCTACCAAGTCTTGATAAAAGTTTTGGACTACACTTTCATTTGCCTCCTTCAAGGGTACAACTTCAGTTCACTTGGTAAAGTAATCAGTGGCTGTCAAGATCCATTTATGCCCAAAACTTGAAGGTGGATTGATGACTCTGATAAAATCAAGACCCCACTTCATGAATGGTTGTTCAATTTGAACAGGTTGCAGGGGTAAAGCTGCTATCTTTTGTTTGCTTGCAAATATTGCACAATTCTTACATTTCCTTACCCAAGCATACACATCTTTATGCAAATCAGGCCAAAAATATCCTACCCTCATGATCTTTAATATTGTAGTTCGTGGTGAAAAGTGACCACCAACTGGTCCATTATGGAATTCCTCTAATATTTAGTCAGTTTGATCTAAATCTACGCATCTTAAGAATACACCATTAAAATCTTTTCTAAACAAAATTCCATCCAAAATGATATAAGGGATAGCTTGAAGTCTATAGTATCTTCTTTTAGCATTTTTTAGGCCTTTAGGACACTCACCAGTCTGAAGAAAATGCATCATTTCATGCACCCAACTTGTAGGAGGTGTTTCTACAACAATTGGTTCAATATCTTCATGAACTAGGACAACTTCTTCATTCTCTTGTTTGGTGTTTTCATTGTGACCAGCAAGCTGTTCACATAGTCCCTTACCTCTAATCAGCTTTGTTACCTTGATATTGACATCATACTCCATTACTTTCATGATCCAACCAGCTCTTTTGTCATTAAGATCTCTATTCAACAAAAAATCTTTTATTCTAGGATGATCAACCATTAGGTGAATTTTGTTATTTGAAAGCATGTGTCTACATTTCTTTAGACTTCTAATGACTGCTAATGCATGTTTCTCAACAAAAGAATAATTTTGTTCGTACCCTTCTAGGCCTTGGCTGAAGAATTCTATTGGCTGCTCCAATCCCTCGTCATTCTGTTGAATCAACATAGCTGAAATAGTATCAAAAGTACCAAAAACATATAATATAAAATCCTTTGCAAAGTCTGGATTAATCAAAGTAGGTGCTGATGCTATGACAGTCTTAATTTCTTCAAAATTATTCTTAGCCTCTTTGGACCAGTTGAAAGTAACATTTTTCTTAAGCATGCTAGTCAATGGCTTCAAAAGAAATTCTATATTGGGGATGAATCTCCTTACGAAATTGATTCTGCCTATAAAGCTTTGAAGACCTTTCTTATGTGCAGGTAAAGGCAAAGCTAAAATAGCACTTACCCTCTCTGGATCTATGGTTATTCCATGTTTGGAGACAATATAGCCCAACAACTTACCCTCGTGTACATCAAAAATGCACTTTTTGGGATTTAAAGATACTCCATATTCTCTACACCTTTCAAAAATATGCCTTAAGTAAGAAAAGCGTTCTTCCACATGCTTTGAAAAAATGGTTACATCATCAAGATAAACCAAAACAAATTTATTTATAAGACCTTGGAAGACCATATCCATTGCCCTCTGAAAGGTTGCTCTTGCATTAGACAAACCAAAAGGCATTTTCCTATATGCCATTGTTCCCCATTTTGTAGTAAAGGCAGTTTTAAATTGGTCATCCTCTTTTACTAGAATCTGATTATAACTAGAGTAACCATCAAGTAGTGAAAATCTATCTGAACCTGAAACTACTTGTAAGATCTGCTCCATTGAGGGCAATGGGTAATGATCTTTTAGAGAAGCTTTGTTAAGATCTCTAAAGTCTACACAAAGTCTAAGCTCACCATTCTTCTTTCTTATAGGAACTAAATTTGAAACCCAAGATGTATACTTTATAGGAAAGATGATATTACCTTGGATCAACTTGTTTAGTTCTGTCTTCATGAGATGCTAGAGCTTTGGATTAAGGGGCCTTTTCTTTTCTCTCATAGGCTTGGCATTAGCTTCCAACTCTATGGTGTGTTGGGCTAATGCAGGGTTAAAACCCTTCAAATCTTCATATTGCCATGCAAATACATCATTGAACTCTTGATAAAGCAAAACAAATGCCTATTTCTCTTCAGCTGTACATACCTTTCCAAGCTTTAATAACTTATCTTTGAAGATCTCAATAGGTTCGTAGTGCTCCTCTTTAACTAGCATGCCACCTTTTTCCTTTCTAACCTGATCATCAGTGTTAAAGATTGACTCAAGGGTTACCAATCAGCTTATTACTTTTCGATTGAAGGATCCGATTTTCATATTTCTTTACAAATTTATGTTGATTACCAGCTACAAATTCAGCCTCTTCAATAAGAAAATTAATAATTTGTTCATCAGAATCAAAGACTTGCCAATTGACACTATTATCTAGAATTGAAGGCCTAACAACCACTTTGACATATTGTTGTCTTTCAATACTGCTTACCTCCTCTGGTATGTCAAATTGAGCACCCAAGGCAACCAACTTATCTACTTCCTTATTCTGATTTCTAGGCACTGACAGCAGACTGAAAGCATCAAATTCTTCTATTAAGTTCCATATCCTATGCTTATACATTTTATTGACATCATTTTTAGTCATATTGACACCTCTTACTTGATTTACCACTAGCTCACTATCCCCAAATACTTGCAAACGCTTTACATATCTTTTTCTAGTCCATTCCAATCCATGTGCAAGTGACTCATATTCAGCTGTATTATTAGTACAACTAAAAGAAAATCTAAAGGTTGAAAATTATTTCTTACCTTCAGGAGAGATTAACATAACACCACCTCCACAACCAACCTTGCTCCTTGAGCCATCAAAATAGAGTTGCCACAATTCATTTTTTTATTGTTCACCCTATTGATTGGACAATTGATTGTCATCCTTTTCAAGATTAGGGACAATGACACCTTCTTCATGGATCATGTAGACACCTAGCTCTAATTCTTCCATATGCTTGAATGGATCTTCTTCATCATTCTCTATTGCCCATTCATCTAATACTACATCAGGTATCCCTTTTATTGGGGTGTTTGGATCTGGGATATCAGGTTGTTCATTAGATTCTTGTATAGACAAATTTGCATTAACAATACTTGGGAATGGTTGTATATGATCATTAGCTAACAATTTTGATTTTATGGTCACTTTGGTACCATATCTTGTTCTGAAAAACATGTGTGACCAATTAGAAGACAAATACCCACCCAACTTGGCTGTGAAATCTCTGGACAAGCATAAAGCAAAGTAAGGTGGAAGATCTATGATGTAGACATCTTGTGGGATTAAGAAGTTTGGGCATGCATGCAATATGAGATCCAAATTTTTAATCACACCTACTGTGTTTATTGCTGTCCCATCTAGTTGGACTACTCCTTTTGAAAGAGGCTCATATGTCAAACTCAACTTATCAACTGTCTTCTTTGGCATGACAAAACTACTTGCACCTGAATCAATCATACAATTATGCACTAGGTGCTAACCTATGATTAAAGTCAGATAAAAAGGAGAGGGTTTAACCTTTCGAGTTTGTTGTTCACCCTTCTTTTCTTGAGGAGCATTGGATAATACTACTTTGGGTTGCTCATTAGTAAGCTCTTGTGACAAAGAGATGTTAGACAAGGCATTTTTAAGCAAATCCTTTTGCCCTGGAAGAGATAAGGAACCCCACATTGAGACACTGACATGCGTCTTTTTCAATTGATCCAAAATATTAAATGAGCTTGTACTAACCTTCTTCTGCCCTCTTTTAACAACAATATCCTCTTGAACTTGTGCTATTGGTAATTGACCTCTTGGTTGATCCTTGTTGACCACTGGCTACCCTTTTGGTAGGATTTGTATATTTGGAGTGGGTTGAGGTCTGATCTTCTCCTGTAAAAAAAGGTAGGCTTTTCAATGCTGCTATAGGAATATCATCATAATAAGTAAGATTTAAAGGGCTACCTTGATTGAAAGGTACAAAAGGCTGAGCTCTTGGCAGAGCCATTGGGATAACAAGTGGATTTACTTGTGGATTCTGGGTAATAGATGATTGAATTGGAGTAGTTGCAAAAAGAGGATTTATGCAGGTGGCAAAATTAGGTTGAGAATTAGGTAGAGGAGAAGAATTAGACAGGAGATCAGAATCTGGAGTTTCCTGAAAAACTTCAACTGACGAACTTTCTGGAAACTCAACTGCTGAATTTGTTGCTTTCTCTATCTTTTTCATTTTCCTTGACCTTCTCTGTGATGGTGGTAGCTCAATATGCTTAACCAGATCCTCGCTCTATCTGGTTTGATACTTTTTCATATGCTACAAAATATCACTGGATCTGCATAGAAACCAAGAAAATGAGTCATTAGGTATGAAAATTGTTGCCTCTAAAGGCTAGAATTGCTGCTCCTCACACCAAAAGCAGTAAGAGTGAATATTTGTTGAACTAAGATAGCTCAAACGTGTCCCACCAGGCGTGCCAAAAACTGTTGTCACTCAAATTGCACCCATAATGTGGAAGCTGAAAGCTTAAGAAACTTGGTGACACATGGGATAATTCTTAGGCCTATTGGTTGCCTATAGTGAGAATTAACCTCCAGATGAAGGGCTAGTTCCCTGTAAATAACTCTAAATCTTTACTGAGAAAAGGGATAAGGAAACTAAGAATGAAAATAGAATGACTTGCAAATGCTAAACCAAGGTGAAGCATCAATAAGATATCTCAAAATGATATAGATACAATCCTAAAAACACCTATCTGCACAAATAGACTTCTGGTTCATAACAAATAAATATTTCATGCAAAGGATTTAAACTTCAAGAAATTGAAAGGAAAGAGAAACTTTCACAATCAACCAAATGAACCAATTTATCACAATGCACAACCTGACTTATAAATGAGAATTTTTTTTTAAAGGTTATTTAAACAATAACATAATAAACTAGCTCTCAATCATGAATAAGAAAATGAACTATAGAGACATAAGGCATAAGCTAATAATTTTTATTTAGTATTCTGTCATAAAACTGCACAGGAGCTACAAGAATGTATTCTCTGCTAAAACCAGCAAGAGAATTATCAAGAACTAGAGAAGAAAGATAAAACTTTTTCCCTTTATACAAAAACCTTCCAAAAGGTAGAGGAAATATAACTCCAAAATGACTGAAGATGAACCCCCACTGAAAAAATCTCCTCTGAAACTGATCTTCACATAGAAATAAAAAGAAACCACCAAAAAAGGCTTCAAAGCATGCAAAAAGAACTCATGCAAACTTGCTCTCAAGCTGGGTAATTCATTTCAAATTCTTAATCAACTAAAGGTTGACCCATGTGGCACTAAAAAACAATCCTTATCACCTCAAGATAACAAGAAAAACTCATACAAACTTGCTCTAAGCTTAATAATCGCCTACATTAACCAGATGACTTCTTCTTATTTCGCATGGATCACAAACTACTTGATGAATTCCTCTTATTTTGCATGGATCCCTGGACGCTACCTTGCCTGCCACCACTTTCGGCTTTTGATTGTAACTAGCATTGCTTTCTTCATCAGGTCATCGAGTTAGCACTGAAACACTTATTCTAATGGCTGATGATACACTCTATTTCACCTTCTTTTTTATCAGGTCTGCCACATGTCACTTCCTGGTTGGTTTCGGGGTTCTTGCCCTGACATCTTAGCATGTTGTGGACTCACCGCCGGAATGAAGCTCTTCCGTTCTATCAACCTTAATCTATGTTCTTTATTTCTTCCTCTAAATTGCTTCCTTAGTGGGCCCCACTACTTGGTTGCCAAGTCACGACGAATAAACACCGCGCATCTTCCGATCGCGGTATAGCGACCACCGCTAGATCTTCAGGAACCTGTTTGATATTTATCTCTTTTGAGTTTCTCTCTTATGCCATGTCATCAGTCACCAAGCCGCAATGAGTAATCAGCTATCATCTTTTCATTATGACATAGTGATGATCGTCAGATCCTTCCTGATCATCGTTGATCTTTCTGACTTGCTTGCTGGTTAATCTCTTTGAGCGGGTCTCTCTTATGCCACGATGTCACCACACCTCAACCACTGGTTTGTTCGTGGGTCCACCTTGTCATGCCACTTACACCTACGACTGGACTTGGTTTGCCTTGGTTCTTCATCTACTCTCTATCCCGTGGCTCATCCTCATTCATTCTTAGCCCACCTGGATGTAGACCCACCTTGTCACTAAGTCACAACAATAACTGGGCATGCAACTTTTCCTTGCGCCTTAGCGACAGCCGTTAGATCTTTCGGACTTGCACGATCCTTATCTCTCCTGGGCACTCACCCTACTAGTGGGCCTGCCATGTGTCACTTTTTGTTCGCCTTTGGATCCAACTGGGTTCCACCTAAACCACCATGTCATCAGTCACCAAGTCACAGGGGATAACAATCCTGCATCTTCATCATGCGGTATAGTGACAGCTGTTGATCTCCCCTCAAACTACTTGATCTTTAATCTCTTATCCGCTCACCTTTTCTGCACGTGCTTTGTTGCGAAGTCATGGAGATACCTGGCGAGCTTCTTTCTATAGTGGTATAGTGATAGCCCTTAGATCTATCAGACTAATGTTGATCTTTCTTCAACTTTCTTGACCTTTAACCCCGACTATGCCGCATGTCAACATGTGTCACCCCCTGATTGGCTCCAGAGATCCACCTGGGCACCACATGTCTGCTAGGCCTACCACTCATCTTGTTTTGTCGAATATCATTCTTTCGGCCAAATTACTCCCTTGGCAAGCCGTTTACAAGTCTCATCGAACCTGCAGTTTCATTGATATTATTCTTTCGGCGGGATTGCTTTTGATTTCTTTGATATATCCTATGTCGATGGAACTGAGCTTTCGGTAAAACCTTTTCAGGAATCATCACATCCAAGGTCTACCGATGCCTCCCATCCATGCCATGTCACCAGCCACTAGACCACCACCTATCTGCCACCTGTCCTTGGTCTTATACCCTCTGCTCTGCCACATCATCAGTCACAAAGTCGCGATGATATCCGACAAGCATCTAACCATCACGTCAACCGTTGGATCACCGTGATCTATGTCCAATCTTCCTTGCTCGACCTTTAACCTTTTCCTGCCAGCCGTTCATAAAATTAAGACGCCTTGAGATGCACATGCATGTGGAGTCCATTGGGTGATGAGCCACTTCTTGTCAAAATCTTGTAAGCTTTGACACTATAGTTATATGTGACTTTATTTTTAAATACAAAAATGCTCCTCCATGCGGCCAGTGTGGGATAAATGATCTTCTTGCCTGGCAATTAAAACCACTTGGAAACTCTCTGGCGTTTTAAAATCCTCTTTGGCGCCCAAGCAAAAAACTTTACATAGGCTAATTGCATTTGCTCTAGGTTTCTTTTGGCCTTTCATCAGCTACACAGGGGATTCAACGATACTCTTGCCAACATGAATTTTCTTGAATATTTTAATAGGCCATGCTATTTCATCTGCAATGGAGCATAAATATCTCTGTGATCTACAACATGCTAAGCTCAACCCTCATGAGAGCCACATTTTAACCCACATGCTCTCTTACTTTCCTGTATCTGCACATGAAGCAAACAAATTAGATAGAAAGAGTGCATTTTTGATTTCTCGTTCATGATTTGACCTTTTCAAAATGAAAGAATGCAAGGCTTCATTAGGTCACCAAATTTAGCATGTGCAAAATTTGGTAACAGTTCTTTTTCTTGATCTCTCTTGTGATTCTCTATAAATTCAGCCTTCATCTCTCATTCAAAACACCCTAGAGATTTATTATTATACACTTTTTGCTCTGGAGTCATTGAATATATTGTGCTTGCTTTTTGAGATTATTGCATCTTAGTTTAGATTATTCGCATATTTAGTTTACTCATATTGATTGAATCTTTCATCCATCTTGCATCCATTTAGCTTAATACCATGCTCATATAGATTTAAATTCTTCATCTTGGTGTAGTCTAGTCACTGGTATTGCTTATACAAATCTGAGAGCAAACTTATACTCACATCTTTTAGAAGGCAATTAGTCAATTTGTTATGGTTTTATTATTCATGCTTATATCTATCTAACCATACATGTAATGACTTAATTGAAGTGTTGTGTCTTGTAGCTTACATAATTATTCCACTTTTTCACACACACATTTCTGGCACCCACCGTGGGGCAGAAGACTACAACCTAATCACTTTTTTGCAGAATGCTTATCGATGACTATGCTTGTAGCACAAAGACAATATGAGTACTGATTCGTTGTCTTTGCAGGTTTTCTGAGGAGATTCGAGTAAACATTGTGTATTCATTAAATTCTTTTTTTTTAGGCACCTAACTTGCTATCTAGTTAAAGAACAAATCTGTATTTTGTGTTTTAAGAAAATTCTGAGAGGTAGGAGAGTATGCTCTTGTCTTTATAGACAATCAGAAATCTAGACCCTTAAGGCATTTTCTTTAAGTTTGAGATTTGTATATCTTTAGCGGACCTGCCCTCCCAAGGAGCTAATAACTCTATAGCCATTATGGCCAGTGAGAGGGTAACGACCCAAGTGGGAAAGGCTAAACGCCAAGTACTCCAACCCACTATAAAACAATGTGATTTGATAAAAATCAAGTCAATGACAATGCTCGGGAATAGTTCTCCTATGTACCTTCGGGTATATTAAATCTTGATTTTCAAGGTTGGGAGACCTCTTAATTGAGTTTATACCTTGGCTTTCAAAACCTAGACGTGAATTCACTCCTCTAGAAGAATCATATGAATCCACTTTCAAAACTTTATTGGTAAATGATCTGATAACGTTACCAGACAATTCTAGGCCATATGATCCAGAAGTCAAACCAAAATGGTGGAGAGAAAATGAATACTATGACTACCATCGAAATAAAGGTCATAACACAAACAACTGCATGAAGCTCAAGCATGAGATTCAAAATCTCATAGACGCTGGTAAATGTCGGGAATCACCTGACAAATGCTGATCACAAAGCCTTTAAAGATCCTTTACCTGTTTATGAACAAGATGATTCCTCAAAAACAAAAGGAGGTGCCAAAGTAAATTACACTTATACTAGCAATGACAATATCATCAACATGATTGAGTCTTCCCAACCTAAATATTACAATGTGATTATAATCAAAGACAAATAACATGAATCATGACATGCAAATGCTATGACCCATTCTCAAAAGAAAGTCACTCTCCAAGGAGCTAGTTCTTCAACTCCTGCTCAAACAACATCAAACCTACCAACCTTGTCAAACAAACAAAAAGAAACAACATTTGATAAATTTAAACAACTAACTTCATCATCATCCTCTAGATATAGCATTGTTGAAAAACTGAAAAAGAACGAATGCTCAAATCTCCATCTTTGAATTGCTCAAAATCTCTTCTACTCATAAAGAGATCCCGGACAAAGCGTTTCTCACCACTAATGTTCCAAAAGATTTAGATATTGATCGGTTTCAATCTATGGTGGGTCATCTGACTTCACCTCACCATCCGACCTTCTCTGAAGAAGATGACAACTCGCTAAATGATCCACATAACCAACCATTGCATATTGAAGCCATGATCCATAAACACAGAGTTAAACATGTTTTGATAGATGGAGGCGCGGGGTTGAATATCTGTACTTATAGTCTTCTTACACAACTAGGATTTTCTAAAAATGTCATTGATCTGGCCAAAAAAAATAACAATTAAAGCCTATGATGAAGAAGAAAGGACCTCTAAAGGTCTAGTATTATTACCAATCAGGGTGGGACCTATAGAAAGAGATGTCATTTTTCAGGTACTTGATCTTCCTCTGTCATACAATATCTTACTAGGTAGGCCATGAATTCATGAAATGAAGGTAGTTCCATCTAGATACCATCAATGCTTAAAATTTCCTTATAACGGAGTTGAAGTCAGTATCCCTACTGATACAAATCTCCCCTGTAATGCATTGACAAAAGATGTTGATACCTTTGTGCCTCATAATAGAGCAGCCTCTACAGATGCAATTCCAGAAGCTCTAATGAAGGACTTAGAAAAGAAATTGAAGATTACAAATACTGGCATGGATGGCTACAAGATAGAACCAGTACTTTCATTAGTCTCTCTCCCTCCATCACCGAAACAGTTGGGCAAACCATCAGAGGCTATGAGAACACAGACTTTAACTCCAAATATCATATATGATGGTATTTTTGTACAGTCTTCTACTTCCTTGGCAGATGAAATAGAAGAGGATACTGTTCTTAAGTTGCTTTTCAAGGAAGATAGTCAAAACAAGGAAGTACGACATTGTGAGATTTCCCCAACCCAATATGGTCCCGACTACAAAATGATCCAACACATGGGATATTTAGGTACTGGTCACCTGGGAAAACATCAAGAGGGTATTATTGAACCGATTTAGCTACAAACAAAATCTACAAATGATAAGGCTAGACTGGGATACAATCCAAAAAAGACATCAGACCAAAAACATGCTTCTAAGTCTAAGTGGAAGAAAAGGATATTGCCTTCAAAATCACAAGAAGTCGACGATCAACAAACTCAAGTAGAGTGTGGAAAAGAACAAGAGGAACTACCAATCAAGAGAGAAGAAACAGTCAGTACTCAAGTTTCGATGGTGTTAGCTAAAACTATACAAGGAGTTGAAGTTACAGAAGATATGAGAGACGAGGTAGAAAGAATCAGAGAATTGTTTGCACCACTGAAAGTTCCAGTCACATACACTGGTAGGCAACAAGTAGACGATTCAGAAAATGACTCAAACGAGTATGAATGGGGTCCAGACCACCTCTCTGATACATCCATTATAGAAAATCCAGAAGAGTTTAGTGATATCAGAGGTGACACTTAAAAGCTGATGCGCTTAAAGCTAGAAAAGGAGATACAGGAAATCAGACTAAAAAGACAACAAGACTATGAACAAGGGCTAAAAGAAGGAAGAATACAAGAAAAATTTTCATCTATTATATACCGTTTTAATAAGATAGAACAAATTGGGTATGGGACTACACAAGAAGAATTGGAAGCTACAAAAGCATAACTCATCATTAGTCCAGAGGAAGCTGAATGGAGTAGACAATAGGGACTCATAGAACCATCAAGGTTATGTCAGATACAAATGATAAATGAACCAAATCTTGAAGGAACTTGTAGCATTAAAGATGTTGGTATTGATACCATACATACATTCACTCAATCACTTGAAGAAGACTCAAAAAATTCATCCGATGACTCTGATGACTCTGACAACAGTCTTATTTATGACAATGTTTACTCAACATCAAACTCTGAATCATCTGATGTAAATTATGAGAATCTATCTACTGATCTTGTTACTGTTGAACCATGATATGAAGTCCAGTCTGGCGTAGAGAATGATCCTACAAGTAGGTCTATTGGATTAGGTCAACTAAATATTAACATGCACTTTAATAATCATGTTCGGACTCTTCCTAGTCTTGAGACATTTACGCAAGGTATCCTTCTGGAACTTGACTTTTTAGTCTGCAGTTGTGATGACAATATCATGAACTCCCTTGAACCTGTCCAAACTCTATCTTTGGTACATCCTAAATTAATTGACTGTAGTCTACAAGACCAACCTATGAATGTACCTACTTTTTCCAATTACTACATGCTAGCCTTATTACCTCAACGCGGTTGAACTCATGTAGTCTTCCACTAGTGAACAGAGTAAGAACATGACTGAAACAGATATCAAGTATCTTAGTCGTAAAAATTAGAAAATTAAAAATAAAAGATCTAATGGTGAAAACGACATTGTGGTAGTGTCAGAATATAAAAAAGAGAATAAAGGACATACCTAAGGGTGAAAACCTCTCTGAGGCACCTGAAGGTGAGATACTTGATATACTGCCAAGTCATTTTTAGGAAAGGTCTTCTATATTGATTGAGACAACTTAACCAATAAACATTGGGAGTCAAGAGACACCACACATCATTCACTTAGCTCAATCACTATCAGCAGAAGAATTGAAAGATTTCACTCATCTCTTTTCAAAAAAGAAGTTCAATTTTGCATGGACGTACTCTGATATGCCAGGCCTGGATCTTGATCTTATCATGCACTATCTTTCTATTACACTAGGAGTTAAACCAATCAAGCAAAAACTCCATAAGATGCACCCTCACGTGGCACTACTAGTCAAGGCTAATCTAGAAAAACTGTTAAAAGATGGATTTATCAGAGCTATAAACTATGCAGAATGGATTTCAAACATAGTACCTATGTCAAAGGCAAACAAATCTATTAGGGTTTGCATAGGCTTCAGAGATCTCAATAAAGCTTGTCCGAAGGACGACTTTCCATTGCCAAACATTGATATGATAGTCGATATGACTGCTGGGTATGAGATGTACTCACTAATGCACAGATTCTTTGGCTATAATTAGATCAAAATAGCTCCTGGGGATCAAGAAAAGACAACTTTCACCTGTGCATGGGGAACCTTTTGCTGGAATGTCATGCCATTTGGGCTAAAGAACGTAGGAGAAACTTACCAAAGAGCGGTAACTACTATCTTTCATGATATTATGCATAAGAATATGGAAGACTATGTTAATGACACTTTAGTGAAGACTATGAAGATATCCATGCATATTCAAGAGTTAGACCTTATACTAGACAAAATGGAAAAAAATCAAACTCTGACTAAATCCAAAAAAGAATGCATTCGGGGTAACATCAGGGAAATTAATTGGCTACATCATTTCAAAGAAGGGAATAGAGGTTGATCCTGGGAAGGTCCAAGCTATAATAGAAATGCTACCTCCAAAGAACATCAGTCAAATGAGAAGTTTACAGGGACATTTCCAATCAACCAGATGCTTTATTTCTCAGCTGGCAGGCAAAGCTCAACCTTTCACAAAAGTATTGAGGAAAGGAGCAATATACAACTAAGATCGAGAATGTGAACAACACCTTCAACAAATCAAAGAATACCTGTCCAATCCACCAATATTGATGCCACCAATTCAGGGTAAACCATTGATCTTATACATATCAGCTACTGATTCATCATTGGGGACACTTCTGGCACACCAGGATGAAAATAAAAAAGAGAGAGCTATATATTACATCAGCAGAACATTGGTGTCTTATGAAATGAACTATACTATATTAGAAAAATCATGCTTGGCATTGGTCTTTGCATCACAAAAATTGAGACACTACATGTTAGCACATTCCATCAAGCTAGTAGCTAAGATTGATCTGCTCAAATATCTTCTCAACACAACAACACTTACCGGAAGATTGGCGAAATGGGTCATGGTCCTTCCAGAGTTTGATATTGAATATATGGAATGCAAAGCCATCAAAGGACATGTAATTGCAGATCAACTTGCTGAAGCTCCACTTGAAGACACCCAACCGCTGCATATAGAGTTTCCAGATGAAGCAATAATGCATCTTACTCAACAATCATGGAAGATGTTCTTTGATGGGTCTTTCACTCAAAATGGTTCCAGTGCTGGAATACTTTTTATTACTCCTCAAAAGTATTCAATCCCAAAGGCTTACAAGATTATTTTCCCTTGTACAAAAAACATTGCAGAGTATGAAGCTTTGGTAAACGGGATCAAGCTGGCTATCAAATGGAAGGTTCTGGAATTACACATCTATGGAGATTCTTAGCTAATCATCAATCAAATCAATGATACTTATCAGACTTGAGATGAGAAACTGATGCTGTATAAGAGAATGGTGGATGATCTTAAGAAAATTTTTACTTTTGTATCATTCCAACAGATTCCTAGATCCGCAAACAGAGCGGCAGATGGTATGGCCACCTTGGCATCCATACCAGAGTTACAAGAGTCTAATTTTTGCTTTGAATTCCTGGTGGAAGAGTTACATTACCCTACCTATAATTCTCCCGAGTCCTTGATGGTTTGTTCTATTATTGGACACGACTCATCTCACTACAACCATATTTACTCTTATCTACGAGACCAAATCATCCCAGAAAATCTTACTCGTAATGAGAAAAGGAACCTAACCCAAAACGCTTCAGGGTACATCATCATTGCTAACGATTTGTTTAGGCAAGGTTTGGATGGTATATTTCTTAGGTGTCTAGAAACTAAAGAGTCCCAACATGCATTATCGGAAGTCCATGAAGGTATTTGTGGATCTCATTCGAATGGTCTTACTCTAGCTCAGAAACTACTAAGGGCTGGCTACTACTGGCCAGACATGGAGAAGGACACTATAAAGTTTTCTAAAACTTGTGAGAAGTGTCAGTTACATGGAAATCTCATACATGCTCCAGCAAGGGATCTCATACCCTTCATTACACATTGGCCTTTTTAGCAATGGGCAGTTGATCTCATTGGTCAAATATATCCTATATCATCCAATGGACACAAGTTTATCATAACTGCCACTGATTATTTCACTAAGTGGGTAGAAGTGGTTCCCCTCATCAAAGAAACCGGTAAACAAGTAGCTCTATTCATCCTTAACTATATCATTTGTAGGTATGGGATACCTTCGTCCATCGTGACTGACAATGGAGGACAATTCAAGAATAAAGATCTAGATGAGCTCTGTGAGAAATTCAAAATTAAATAGCACTGGTCATCCATATATTACCCTCAAGATAATGGACAAGCTGAGGCATCTAACAAAATCCTGCTGACTATCTTACACAAAACAATGAATAAATCTGGGAAGGATTGGCATCTGCAGCTCAATCTTGCATTATGGGCTTATAGAACAAGTATTATAACACCTACTGGGGCTACAACTTTTTCTTTGGTGTATCGGTCCGAAGCAGTATGACCTATTGATGTGGAAATACCATCTCTAAGAGTTTCTTTGCAAGGTCTTGTTACTGATGAAGACTATAGAATATCTAGATTGCAAGAACTCGGGTTGGTGGATGAACGTCGGCAAGTGGCGTTTGATCATCTCAGAGTGTATCAAAAGAGAATGTCCAGAGGATATAACAAGAAGGTTCAACAATGAGAATTTCTAGTTGGTGACCTAGTTCTGAGAGAAAATCCAAAAAATCAACAATTTTGAGACAACAAAGGGAAGTTTGAACCCAACTGGCTGGGTCCCTACATCGTTACTGCAGTCTTTGGCTTTGGTGCCTATCAGCTCTCAAAATTGAAAGGAGAACAACTCCGTGAACCAATTAACATCATCCATTTGAAAAAGTTCTTCACTTAGTATTCTCTACTCCAACAACATGTACAACTAAAAAATGTCTTGAAAAAAATCTAAAAAATCATAAAAAGTTCTAAAAAAAAAAGGAAAAAAGAGAAAAAAAAAGGAAAAGAGAGAAAATGCCCTAGTGAAAACCTTGTAAATAGGCACCTTGGTAAAAAAATAAATGAATCTCTTCCAAGTAGGTGAAAACCTGGCAAACAGGCACCTCTTGTACTCAAGCGCTCCATCTATCAACGCAACGTTGGCATTCCTACTTTCATGCATGTACGCTTTCACTTGTACATATCTTATAGTCGCTTTTGTGACATCCTTGTTCATTGGAACCCTCATGGTTTGAAACTGATTAATGTCCTTGTCTAAGGTTAATCGACAGAGCACATTACATGTCCTAAGAAGTGTCAACCAAGTCAGCTTTACGTCAGTGAAACCTCGTCATCCACTCCGAATCAGTCACCTGTCTCCTAACTACTGAAGAGTTTTATCATTGAGTACACAAGCAAAACAACATTACTAAAAACAATCACTAAACAGTTTGAGCTATGCATGAAATTTTCTTTGTGTGTTGTCTTTTATATTGGTTTTTGATTATTATCCCTCTGAGTAACTCAAGGAAGTCTATCTTGACTAAGAGGAGCAAGGATTGGGGGCATAATATTTTCTTTGTTTTCTTCTTGTAGGAATGATTTCGATGATCTGGAAACATCTAATCAGCTGGGTGTCTGTGATAAGAGTCTTCACATCAAGGTGAAATTACCACACATACCTCGACTCCACTTATTTGTATGCTACAGGGAGGTTCACATAATTTCTTTGTCTATTTTGAGGGAATTTCTTTATCATGCAATCCGGGTCCCTGCAAAATCTGTCCAAGGATATGAATGAAAAAAGGGTCATTGCAGACAAGATAATTAATATTGCACATGAAAAGAAAGGAACTCTAATCTGATTGCTATGTTAGTTAATGCTCAGTGATAAAACTTAAGCATTTCAAATCCAGTGACTAGGTTTAGGTTGCATTTCATTTTGCATCTCATTTTGCATTTCATTCTGCATTTTCTGAATTTAGAGTGATTTCGGTATGGTAACAATGATCTCTTTATCTTTTGAATGAGAGTTGGAAGCATCATCATTTCTTAGCTAAGTGGTCTCTTTTTCATCATTTCTTTGATCAAGTACTTGTGTATTGAGATGTTAGCTGCATACATAAGCATTTTAAATAGATTCATAAAAATCATTATCACTCATTTTCATTCATCTTATTGCATAGAAAATAATTTTTTTTTCATTCCTAGATTACTCATTTTCATCATTTATTTGCATATAAAAAGAAACAAAAAAATAAACATCCATATTCATTTGCATTACATCCATACTAAAAAGATATGCATACATATAGAATAAAGCATATAGAAATATATCTCATAATCGATCGACACAAGTACAATAAAGTCAAATCAAGATCTCATATATATAATGATAAAGTCTCAGGCTACAAAATAATGTCAACTGACATATACAAACTCCCACCGGAGCAAGAATCATAAGGGCTACAAAAAATGGGCGTGTCTACAAAAAAATCTAAGAGCTACATAAAAAAATCTAGCTCTCTGCCTCTCCCTCATCGCTAGCTGGTGGAGGAGGTGGAGCCTGCTGACCAGGGTCCTGATGAGGTGCCCGAGCTCCCTCAGATCAAGCCATATACTGTGAGTAGGGTACAACCTGTTGCACTACTGGAACCGCTATGCTATACGTTGCAACATAGTAGACTACCCAACTCATCTGATGGAGTACTTCTTGCTGCAAAGCGTCTTGCTCTGCCCTCATTTCTGCTAGCTATCGGTCTCGCTCTGCCAACTGAGTCTGTGCCACTATCAACTATGACTGTAGACCCACCAAATGTGCTCTCATCGACTGCGCTGCATCAGCTGCTCCCTGCTCCCTCGCAGGCTCTCTGCCTCCATCTCCACCTCCGGCTCCACCCTGCTTATCTCTCCTCCATCTCACTGGCTATCTAGGAGCTACTCTCTCCTCCTCTCCTCCACCCTCCATCACCCTAGCTCCAACCAGTCTCACACCAACAACCCCTAGGGATCCACCCTCTCCTCTCTACTAGTGCCTACCACCAGCTGGAACCCTACTGCTGCTAGTGCCAGGATCACCACCTGTCCACCTTGGAGCCTCGACTCTCTGTCCCTGCCTGCTTCGTTAGATCGGTAAATCTTGGGAAAGGGTGTTGCTAGAACCAATCTCTGTACCGGGGCAATACCCTCACATCTACAATATACTCTAAATAATCCCATCTCAACTGCTGTAACCCAATTAGCTCTTGCATACCTAGGGCATATGATAGCCTCGGTACCCATCCTCGCCTCTCCTCATCTACATAATGCGCATATGTAGTAAACTACTGTGAGATCCCCTGAGGTCTACCATACTACCTCATCACTTGAGTAACAACAAACCACTTGACCACTGGCACTGATCTGCCTATGAGAGGTTGGTTCATGAATAGGTCCCTATGAATAACTCTCTAATCATCCCAAGGCTCCAAACCCCTGTACGGTCTCCATATCATGACTATCAAGTTGTCCTACTGCCGTCTCCAATAATCTATCTTGCCCAGATGGGTTTACGTAATGTATCCAGAATATCTGTAAACAATGGGCTGCTGTGGATCTCTAGCATCATCCACAATTGGTCTGCAAACTGGGAGGTGCTCCCAAGCCCATATCTGTAATATCAAAACACCTGCAGCCATACTCTTCCCCTCTTGATAGACAATCTCATGCATCTCATGATAAATGTGTGCTAGAATACAAGAACCCCATCCTAATCTCTGGGGGTGCTCCACAAGCCTCTCTAGCATCCTGCCCCAGCCGCATAAGAAACCCTGCTATCCCCTATCTAGCATAAGGAAACAACCAATGAAGCCTACTAGGATGCATGCCAGTGGAAATTGATAACTGCACTTGGCCATCATGTCATCCCAACTGATAGCCCATGTTAGAATGTTTGCATCATGGAATACCTGCATCAGAGCTAATAGGCTAGGACGTTGTGTTGAATCATAATCCACCTTATAACCAGCAAATGGAATCTAGAGAATCCTATATACATCCTTGAGAGTGATAGTCATCTCCCCAATTGGAAAATGAAACATGTTATGCTTAGAGTGGAATCTCTCTACAAGTGCAATGAGCATCCCGTGATTCACACGGATATCTGGCATCTGTAAAAGGTGATTCAATCCACACAAATCAATATGTGCTTTGTGTATATCAGATAACTCACAAACTAATGTCATGGTTGGTGGATACACATCTGAAAAGAACGTGAGATAGTCAAACCTGCAAGAATCAAACAATAGATCATTAGAAAACATTTCAAATCATGCTAAAAGAGAAGTAAAATATCACGCAAATCCAATAAAAGCAATTGCAAAATCAAAATTTCAAGTTTGCACCCTCAAAAATGCTCACTGTTTCTTAAACGACATAACACAACAAAGGCAATAACTTGTACGAGTTAGGATTGGGCATAGGACGACAAAACAGTATGATACGACACAATACAAGCCCTAGGATGACATAATGGTCTGTTAAACATACTATCGTACGATACAATGGTATATCTGGGATGACAAAACTAGTCATCTTAAATGACACAAGAATTTATATTAGTTTGTTGTATGAGATACGATTCCATCTTGCATGATAAATTGACAAAACCCAACTTTTACATTGCTAAAAATTCAAAAAATCAACAAAAAAATTCAAAAATGAAATGATTAAAAGACATAAGATTGGACACTTACCATTGGCTCATAGTTCCGAGGTCAATTATGTCATCTTTGGCGCTTGAATTGATGCTCCTGTGTGGGAACCACCATTTTTCTTCACATAATATTTTTTGAATTTTCAAACTTGGAGGGTTAAAATGATTTGAAAATGACACTTTTACCCCTTATATAGCTAAAACCCTAATTTTTCAACTTGCTCCGCTGGACATGAAAATTGTACCCTTAGCTAATTTGTCCATCCTGATTCCATTTTCAGGATCGAAATCAAAATTTGAGACCATTCTGCTAGTCAATTTCACAAAAACTGGACCACTTAGCGCTTTTCAACAAAAGCTCAATCTTTCTTCAAATTGAGCTCAAATTCTCAGTAATCAACGCTAAATCTCAATTTTATTCTACAAATCAACTTTGTGCTCAATTTGTCATCAATCAACGCCAAATTTTCAAAAATTCCTCTGAATTTTGTGCTCAAATCATTATCATCACCAACAATTTCCTAATCATCATGTACCCTCGCTATCTTTCGATTTCGCTCCCGAGGGGGCATACTGATGACCTCATGACCCACATCTTCAAAGTTGAGAAAATTTTCAAATCTTCATCAAAAGTCGAGCAAAAATCTTTTTCAACTAAATAAAATCAAACAAATTCTTATTGTTAAGGGGCATATCAACTTCATCGCTTCATATCAAGTTGAGATCTCTCGATCATCTGAATCGAATCAATCGCTAGGGGCATATCAGTTTCATCGCTTCAAATCAAGCTGATATTTGTCTTCATCTAAATCAGTCTCTTAACATTAATCAATTTCATCACTTTTCATCAAGCTAATTATTCATTTAAACTCAATCAAAATTTTAAAGAGTATCTTTGATCACATGCTCAATCTAAGCAGGTGTTCAGTTTCATCGCATCAAATCAATCTGGATAGTTTATCTTCGCTCATCGTGTCTTGATCCATCAAGTTCAAGATCAATTTTATCTTCACTCATCGTGTCTTGATCCATCAAGTTCAAGTTCGGTATCTTTGCTCTCTATTGTTCCTAGTTCAATCAAGTTCAGGATTGGTATCGCTTTAATCAACTCTGTTCAACTTCATTGCTTCAAATCAAGCTAAACACCTCACTCTTCATCTGGTTCATGATCAATCAAGTTTAGAACTGGTATCTCCTAGACATCAACTATTCTTTGAACCAACGTGCTGCTCGCACATTAATTCAAAGAGGGGTAAATGTAATAACCTAAAAATGGTCACCTAAACCATGGGCCCCTAATCTCAACAAGATCAACAAGGTCCTAACCAAAGGCAATTAAAAAAATCTTGAGCACACAATTTATTAATTCTTTAATCATCTAATATTACATGGCAAATCAATAACTCTATATTAAGTAAATATTTATTTAATTAATTGAATCACTCCAAGAATATCATTTTGATCAATTATCCTATTTTAATTTATTAAATATCCTAGCATATTTAATTAATTAATAAATTTGCCATTTAATCATAAAAAAAGGAATTAATTTATCATAAAAGAGGAATTAATCACAAAGCAGGAGTTAAATTGAAAATAAAATAAAAGAATTGAATCGAGAGAAATCAAACTTGAGATATTCTTCTAAATTGAGAGAACTTGAAATCAGAAAAGCAATTAAAAGGAATTTAATCATTCTCTAAAATTGGAACTCAAAGCTTTTGAGAAAAGAAGTTCAGTTGCATTGAAAAGACTCTTTTCTTGAATAAATCAAAGAATTACCTATTTTCATCTCAAGTGCATGGAATTAAGTGAATTATATCTCTAATGCAAACTCAAACTTATAATCTGAATTCATTTCAATTAAACTATAATTGGAATCTATCTCAAGGTTAATTGAATCTGATTTCTCAATTATTTCAATTATCCTAAATTGTGCTTTTTCTTGATCTCTCTTGTGATTCTCTATAGATTCAGCCTTCATCTCTCATTCAAAACACCCTGGAGATTTATTATTATACAATTTTCTCTCTGGAGTCATTGAATATATTGTGCTTTCTTTTTGAGATTATTGCATCTTAGTGTAGATTATTTGCATATTTAGTTTACTCATATTGCTTGAATCTTTCATCCATCTTGCATCCATTTAGCTTAATATCATGCTCATATAGATTTAAATGCTTTGTCTTAGTGTAGTCTAGTCACTGGTATTGCTTATACAAATCTGAGAGCAATCTTATACTCGCATCTTTTAGAAGGCAATTAGTCGATTTGTTATGGTTTTATTATTCATGCTTATATCTATCTAACCATACATGTAATGACTTAATTGAAGTGTTGTGTCTTGCAACTTACAAACTTATTCCACTTTTTCACACATACACTTCCTTTGCACATTCATGATGTCTTCCTCCTTGTTGTAAATAGATGGTTTCATAAAACCACCTCTACAAAAAATTGCTTTATTCCCAAAATTATTGCATTTGTAGAAAACAATATTATTATCCAAACCAATATTATTTTTCCTTACCTTGGTTCTATAGTCTACAACCTTATGAAAAAACTTATTACATGCATGATAGTATCCATAGAAGGAATAAGGGCTTACAATATTATTTCTTTGAGGCACAAAAGATCTCATACTCATGTAGCCATCCTTTGTCATAGTTCTATAATTAATTGCCTTATGACTAAACTTTTTGCAATAAAACAATGACCATGAAATGATTGAGAATACCTTGAGTTAGCAGCTTATTTAAGGAAACAATTCTCAAAGCCCTTCATCTAGTTGTTGACCTTTGTTTTATAATTCTTCAACTTTTACTTGTCATTTTTATCATACTCAGAGTACTTAGTACAAAATTAATTCTTCTTTATCTTAGGTATGTCTTTATAAGCATCTAAATTTTAATTTTGACCCTTTTGAAATTCAAGACCACTTTTTTCCTTTTGTAATTTTTAAGTACTAATTATTTCATCAAGAATGTTGGTGTTGTTTTTGAGTTTTAGGTTTTTGTCTATTTGTTCTTTTTCTTTCTCCAATTCTTTCCTTAGAGAGACAACTTCTTCCTCAAGTTTTGAACATTCAACAAATTTGTCATGGAGCTTGGCATTTAGACAATCTTCAATCCTATTACCTTCCTCAATTTAAACTTTTAGATTGGTGATAGTCTCTTTAGACTATTCGAGTTTGGCCTTAAATTCTTTAGCTTTTGCTCTTGCAATATCCAGATATTCTAGAGAAGATCCGAGTTCTCCTTGAAAATCAATATCATAGTCATATGGATTGAAGTACACTATGTTATCTATATTGAAGTCCATCAAGTCAAGACCATATTTTAAAGAAATCATGTTATTAAACATTATATTTTTTACCATGTGTTCAAGTTCAAGATCTACCTAAGTTATTAGACTTTATCAAGGAACCTTTCTCTAATACAAATTGTTGAGTAAACCTGAAAATTGAGAGGGGGGGAGTGAATGAGTCCTAACCAAATTTGTCACTTTTGATTAGTTATTTAATTTGCATCAAATAAACAACAATAATAGAGAGAAAACAAACACATTACCATGACATTGGATTACCATAGGAGAAAAATCACAATGAGAAAAGCTACTTAAGGCTACTATCTAAATCTAGCCTCACAAGAGATAACAAGATTTTAATAGCTTTTTGTGAGATGATCCCACAAGAAAGTATAAACTCCCTAAATTTTTATGGCTATTACAAAGGAGCTCACTACTGAAGCCTTCAATATTGTAACAATTTATAAAATTAATGATATTTTGTCAATGATACACTCTATTGACTGAGGCATTGAAGCACACAATCTCTTCTTCCTAACACATGATCTATCCTTTATATCATCCACAAGTCTTCAAAAAATTTCTTAGGTCAACTAAATGGTGGCATATAGAGGAAATTTGTTATACATTAGTCAACCTCAAGACACATAACCCAATCAAAGTAGGTCATAGCGGTTCACGAAAAAAGATTAACTAGTCCCATAATAATATTTCATGGTTGACACATGTTACTCCACTTGGCACATGGTCCAAACATTTATCTCAGTGAGGCCTTCCTTCCTTCATGTTTTCTTTTCAGCATGATTCTTTATCTCTTTTTGGAGAGGAGTTTTTTCCCACTGGGTTTTCTCCTTTACTCCGCTTTATAGCGATTTTCTTGTATTCGGGTACCTGATCAGGCCTTGTTTCCGGGACCCTCTATTGCATTGTAGTTCCTTTGCTTTCTTCTGCATTGTTTGTAGCTACATTGTAGCTCATCTTAAGGGGGGGTGTTAGAGTAAAGTAATTAATTACCTTTACTCTCCTCTTAAGATTTCACTTTATGCATATATTAGTCATTTAATAATTAATATTTAATTATTAAATGCACTCACCTTAGGGTTAGGTTTTCCTTTCGGTGTTGATCTCCTTTATAAGGATTGATCTCTTGTATTATTGAAACTTCTTGATTCATTTTTTCTCTGATAATAAATCTTTTCACTTTGTCAGAGCCAAAACCCTTGTTTCGTTCTCTCTTTCTCTGTGACAGGTTTCTTGCATGCAAGTTTCTTTGGGTTCTGTGGATTTGTATTTCTCAAATCCTACATGGTATCAGAGCCAGATCTGCTGCAACTTGTTCAGTCTTTTGAAAGAATTTGAGATCTAGGTTTTGGTTGCATCAGATCTGTGTTTGTCTTCTGTTTTTTATTTTGGAATAGGGGGTACTTTTTTTTGGTGCACTTTGAGCCCAAACGGACCTCACGGTTGAGCTCGCAGTGCCCAAAAACCCCTATTTTCATATAAAATAAGTCTGATTTGGACACAGTTGCTCCAGAAGGCAAAATTTTTTTGCCCGAAGGCCGTATGGCCCCAGGGCACGCAGTTCGAGGGGAGAAACACAAAAAAATCAATTTTTTTTTAATAAAACACCACCATTTTTGAAAAAATCAGGTGCCGCCCATTTCAAGCACCGCGCCGTTGGTGTGTAGCTCGGCGGCCTCTACCCGGCCACCGCCGTTGGCGGTAACAATCGGTCGCAGCCAGGCAGCCACCACCATGCCACCGGCAAGAGCGCCGCTCCCTGCGTCGCCTACGTGCCTCTCGCCCTCCGCTAGCACCAGCGGTGCCACCCTCGTGTCACCAGCTCCTGCACTAGCCCCTGGTCGTCCAGCGGACCAGGGGCCATTTTTTTAAGCCCTTGAGGGCTAGAAGGGCCAAACTGGACCTTTTGGTGCTGTTTTACAAAATCGGGCATAAATCGAGCGTTCGATCTCCGTTTTTCAAAAACAAATAGGAATTGGAAAGCTAACTCTGAGCCCGTTCTAATGGTGCAGGAATTTTTTAGATTTTTCCAGTTTGATTGCATTTTTTCGCAGTCAAAGTCCGATGAGCCTTTTTGCACTCCAAGGGGCATAACTTGCTCGTTTTTGCTTCATTTTTTGAAAGCAAATAGGCGTTGGAAAGGTGGTTCTGTGCTCTTTCCAGATCTGCAATCTATTTCACCAATAAATTCTTTAGTTGAGGCACAGTTCATAGGATGGCTGATAGACCTATTGAATCTCTCACACTGCATAATTACCACACTTGGAAGGGTCGCATGATGATTCTTGTCCAGTCTCGAGGGTTATGGTCCTGTTTGGATGAGGTTCAGCCTCAATTGACATGTGCCTTTGAGGTTATGCAGCACAGGAACAATATGGATCAGGCTATGGGATTGATGGCTTTACACATTTCCGATAGTCTCCTGTTTCATCTTGAGGGTTGTCTCACTCCTCGAGCCATTTGGACCAAGTTTGATGGACTTTTTGGTATTGTCAACGAGTTCAAAGCTTTGCAGCTTGAGGCAGAGTTAACTTCCTTGGTACCTAATTCGTTTCCCTCTATTGAGGACTTTCTGATGAAGTTCAAACAACAAAGATCTATCTTGCAGGGTTGTGGTAAGACTAAGACTGATACAGAGTGCATTTTCCTGATCCTCTCCAAGCTTCGGGGTCCATTTCAGATCTTCTCTTCGACCTTCTATTCCACCATGGATGCCTTGGGTGCTCAACATGTTATGCCTTCTTTTGAGGTCTTTTGTGATCGTCTGACTCATGAGCAAGCTAAGCTTAAGCAGTTGGATTCACTTTCAGGTTCACAGAACCAAGCATTGGTAGCCCAGTCCTCCAAAGGAAAACAAAAGCAGAAACTGAAGCCTAAGAAAGATTCAGAGGCTAGTGAGAATCCCTCCAAGCCACCACCTAAGTTTGATTCAAAACCACAGTCCAATTCTAAATGGGGCAAATCTTCAAAGTCTGGTGAGTCTTCCTCCAAGACTAAGAAGAAATCTGGTGATCCTTGGAGTTTTTGTGGCAAGGAAGGACATCCTGTTTCCAGGTGTTGGAAACGTTTAGAGGCTTTGGAGGAAGCCATGCAGCAGCATAATATCAGTGCACCTCATCCTCCTTCACAGCCCACAGGGAAAGGTCATGCTCTTTCTGCACAAGCATTGTCCTCAACATCCACTTGGATTCTATATTCTGGTGCCTCTCACCATATGACACACACAGAGGATTTGGTCACCGCTCTTGCCCCTACAAGCACTAGACATATTGTAGTTGGTGACTCAGCACAACTTTCCGTTTAGGGTTCCAGTACTATTTCATTGGATGGTGGTTGTCTACAGGATGTGCTTTTGGTTCCTGACATTTCAACAATCCTTCTATCCATTTATCAGATTTGCCACTCTGGCTCTGGTAAGACAGTTGAGTTCTCACCTCATGATGTGGTTATTCAAGATCTTCATGATTCTAACTTGGTTGTGGCTATTGGGAGTGTGGATTCTACATCTCACTTATATAGCTTTGATGGCTTTGAGAGTTTAGACACTGTTGGTTCCTCTCTTATAGCACATGCAGATTCAGTGAGCAGGCTTTGGCATGAGCATTTTTGGCCATGTCAATTATAGATATCTACATCAGATGAGTACATAGGCACTTGTGATTGGGCTTCCATAGATTTCTTGTACTGATGGTGTATGTCGTGGTTGTGTCCTTAGCAAACATCATCAAGATCCTTTTCCTAAGGGTCGAGCCTCTCATGCTAGGGCAGCCCTAGAGTTGGTACACAATGATCTTATGTCCTTTCCGACTCCTTCCTTTTTAGGGGCCCATTATGTGCTCACTTTTATTGATGACTTCTCCAAACGTACATGGGTGTAATTTCTTAAGTACAAGTCTGATGTCTTTGACTCATTCAGGATTTTTAAGACATTTGTGGAGAAGCAGTCTGGACTTTCTATCAGGAGGATATGCACAGATAATGGGGGGGAGTATGTTAATCAGGCTTTCAAAGATTTTTGCATTGAGCATGGTTTACAACATCAATTTACAGTTCCTTACACCCCTCAACAAAATGGTGTTGCTGAGAGAAAGAACAAAACCTTATGGGAGATGGCAAATTGTATGATACAGTCTCGAGCTATGAGTTCTTCATTTTGGGCTGAGGCAGTCAATTGTGCCAATTATATTCAGAATCGGATGCCTCATAAGGCATTGCGACATATGACTCCTGAGGAGGCTTGGACCCATGTCAAGCCTGATGTTTCTACATTCCGAGTTTTTGGTAGTGAGGCTTGGGCATTTATTCTTGATGCTCAGTGGAAAGCCATGGAGAGGAAGAGCTGACCACTCATATTTGTTGGCTACTGTGAGGATGTTAAGGCATACAGGTTGTTTGATCCTAATTCCAGAGAGGTCTTGTTTCAGCGGGATGTCCAGTTTGATGAGCGCTATCCTTAGATGGATTCTCCATCACCAGCTTCTCCCTCATTGCCTACTCCTTCCTCTTCATCTCTTGAGGATGATGTAGATGATGATCCACCATCTCCAACACCACCAATTGCTCCATCTTGGCCGATGTGGGCCCGTGTCACTGTTGATGCAGCTGGTTCTTTGGCAAGTGATCCTTCAGATACTCATCGCACTCATGCTCAGACATCTGGTTCTAGTCTTTTGAGTCATGCCATTTCAGATGATCATCAAAAGTTTTCAGAGGCGATAAGACACCTTGAGTGGGATAGGGCCATGGATGAGGAGTATTCTTCTTTGATGAAGAATCATACTTGGGATCTTTGTCCTCTTCCTAAGGGAAGAAAGTTGGTTCAGTGCAAGTGGGTGTATCGTACCAAGTATGCTGCAGATGGTTCTATTGATAAGTATAAGGCACGTCTTGTTGCGAAGGGGTTTTCTTAGGTAGAGGGTATTGACTACTCTGAGACCTTTGCTCCTATCGCCAAGATGAATTCTATACGCTTGGTACTTTCACTTGCAGCTTCATAGGGATGGACAGTGTTTCAGATGGATGTGAAGAGTGCCTTCTTGCATGGAGACCTACATGAGGAGATCTATATGGAGCAGCCTCAGGGATTTGTGCAGGACACTTCTTTGGTTTGTAGACTTCGACGTTCATTGTATGGTCTCAAACAAGCCCCTCGGGCTTGGTATGAGAAGATGGACTCTTTCTTGCTTTCCTCTCACTTCACACGCTGTCATTCCGATCACACAGTGTATATTCAGCATCAGGAGGGTGATCTTTTGATTCTTGTGCTATATGTAGATGATCTCATCCTTACAGGTAGCTCATCCTCCATGATTCAGTGTGTTCAGAGAGCTTTGATGGAGCAGTTTGAGATGACAGATCTTAGTCTCTTGCACTTCTTTCTGGGTCTACAGGTTATTCAGTCTTCAGATGTGATTTCCATATTTCAGGAGAAGTATGCTCTTGATATGCTTCAATTATTTGGCATGCTTGATTGCAAGTCTGCCCCCACTCCATTTCAGTCAAGTGTTGTTTTGTCTTCCACTTGCTCTACTCCTTCAGTAGACCCCACTTTATACAGGCAGTTGGTTGGTAGTTTGTTGTACCTGACACATTCTCGTCCTGATCTTTCCTTTGCGGTTGGCCTTGTCTCTCGGTTCTCCCATGATCCTCATGAGAGCCATTGGCAAGCAACCAAACATATTTTGAGGTACATTCGGGGCACCACTCATTATGGCATTCACTATAGTTTAGGATCCCCTCACATCATTGGCTTCACTGACTCCGATTGGGCTGGTGATGTCAATGATCAGAAGTCTACTTCTGGCTTTGTTTTTTGCCTTGGTTCTGGTCCTATCACATGGTCTTGCAAGAAGCAGTCTGCTATTGCATTATCATCTACAGAGGCTGAGTACCGTGCAGCAGTGTTAGCCAGTCAGGAGGTTTTATGGCATCGGCAATTGATGACAGAGTTTGGGTTCCTCCAGATTGTCCCACTATTCTTTGGTGTGACAATCAGAGTGCCATTCACATTTCTCGCAACCCAGTGGAGCATCAGCGGACAAAGCACATTGAAATCCACATGCACTTCATCAGGTAGTTGATTCAGGATGTTTCTCTCATCTTGGAGTACATTCCTACAGAGGAGTAGGTTGCAGACATCTTCACTAAACCTTTGGCATCTCCACGCTATCTTCAGTTGCGCTCCATGCTTGGGGTGAAGGAAGTTGTCCTTGGGGGGTCTCAGTGAGGCCTTCCTTCCTTCATGTTTTCTTTTCAGCATGATTCTTTATCTCTTTTTGGAGAGGAGTTTTTTCCCACTGGGTTTTCTCCTTTACTCCGCTTTATAGAGATTTTCTTGTATTCGGGTACCTGATCAGGCCTTGTTGCCGAGACCCTCTATTGCATTGTAGTTCCTTTGCTTTCTTCTGCATTGTTTGTAGCTGCATTGTAGCTCATCTTAAGGGGGGGTGTTAGAGTAAAGTAATTAATTACCTTTACTCTCCTCTTAAGATTTCACTTTATGCATATATTAGTCATTTAATAATTAATATTTAATTATTAAATGCACTCACCTTAGGGTTAGGTTTTCCTTTCGGTGTTGATCTCCTTTATAAGGATTGATCTCTTGTATTATTGAAACTTCTTGATTCATTTTTTCTCTGATAATAAATCTTTTCACTTTGTCAGAGCCAAAACCCTTGTTTCGTTCTCTCTCTTTCTCTGTGACAGGTTTCTTGCATGCAGGTTTCTTTGGGTTCTGTGGATTTATATTTCTCAAATCCTACATACTCCACTTGGCACATGGTCCAAACATTTAGCACAAACCCTTCTAGTATGCCAAGGAAACCTTTCAAACACTTAACACTTTAGTCTAACTTATGTGACTGATACCGGTACCCGAGAGACATAAACATCTACATGCGAATTAAGATATGTGTATTATATGTAAGGAGGTTAAGTAGCAGAACAACTTCCTACACTAACCTTGAGAGGAGGATAATGCAATTTTTTTTACAGATCGTCACAATAGATATAGAAAATAGAAATAGATATAATAACATTCAAACCATATTACAATGATTTATGCGAGGAAAACCCTTTTGGGAGAAAAACCCCACACTGAAAAGGCCGCCTAATATATTATTTCGCAATAAAAAATAGATTACAATATACTTGCTGAGCAAGCTCTTTGCAGGAGTGCCACTAATCAGAGATTAAGAGGTAACTCAATAGCTATAAGACTTTTACACACAACCTCTTTCTCATAGACCTCATATATAGGAGATTCAATACAAGAAACCGTCAAATGGTATTACAAAATCATGGGCTAAAACCACCCAATTAGGTGTAGCCAACCTTATCTCCCTTTTGGATGCCCTATGACGTGTCCCTCCCTATTTACATTTCATTTATGTGTCCAATGTATTTTTAATTTCCTATTTCAGGAGTACAAACTTTCGGAGGGCATAACTTGAGAACAATGTGTCCTATTGATGAACCATTTGAAGCGCCGGAAAGCTCACAAAGTGATCTATTGCCTTGTAAACCGCTAGGCCATTTATGTCCACTTTTTAGGTTGTTTTGGGGCCTCTAAATTCCTCAAAATAAAATTTAAACCTTTCATTGGACCCCTCCAAAATAAAAAATTTAATCTCTTCAAAACTAGTTGTGATCTTGTGATGTAATTTTACTGAAATGCTTATCTAGCCAACTAGAAGCTTCAGGGAGAATTTTGCACCATTTCATGCTCAAATGAAAACTTACTATAAATAGTTACCTCATGTAAATGCAAGTTTGAGACACCATTTTACCAACATTATAGGACTTGTGAAACATCTCTAAACACTTTCTTTATGACTTCATCTCATTCCAAGCTAACACAAACATCTAACTACTTGCGTAGGTGAGAAACATAGTATAAAATTTCACTGTATCATCTTAACACCTTGGAAATTAAAATTTTTGTATACCAAATCATTTGGAACCTAATCACATCATTATTTAGACATTAGTTAACCTATCCTTAAAACCAATTGATTAAATATGCTAGTATGATGAAATGTAGAATATCCCAATATGTCCTATGAGGTATTTTACTCTGCCTAAGGACTGTTAGGTACCCAGTTGTCTGTAACTCTTTCTACAAAGGAGGTCTTGACCTGAAACTTTAGATATGTCATGTTTCTAGTTCTATAATGTTAGCATCAGAAATATAAGATCATATCTTATTGTGCAGAGGAGTGTGGACCCAAATACTATCTATGTCTTAGAATATGCTTAGTTTATGCCTTAGATAACTTTTTTCAGACCATATTCATAAATGTGGTACACAAACCTGACAATATATCACTATGAACAACTTGAAATCATACCTAAACATGTGTACCCATCTCCACATCATACTTTAGACACCCAAAATAGACTAACTTTGACATATATTTATTATGAACATGAACTTTAAAGATAAGGTATAACTGCAAATGGAACTTATTCCATGTCTCCACCATCACTTCACCGTTGAAAAAATATATCAACACATTTGACATGAATAAAAATGTACAATAATTCTAAATCTTTGTCTTTCACATCTCTACAAAGATGATCTACACCATACTGATGATATGTGGATGTCATAACTGCATTGGTATTCACTTTAGTTGTGTTATGGGTTATTTGCACCATTCTCTCTTTATCCTCAAGTAGTGACATCACTGACAACAAAAACCATGGGTTGCCATCAATGACAATAAAATTCTCTCTATCTATAATAGGGCAGACCAACAAGGGATGATTAAATTCCTCTTCAACCTCAACAAGCAACCATACCATTTGACAAATGGGGGATTGATTTTATTGGACCAATCAAACCTACATATAACAATAAAACTTACATATTGGTCTATATTGATTATCTCAACAAATGGATGGAAGTAAAAGCTCTGAGGACTACAAGGGATACTAAGGTCACACAATACTTGTATGATTAAATCTTTACTAGGTATGAAGTTCCATGGGAGATAGTAACAAAACAGGGTCCACAATTTACTTTTGATTTGATTGCAAAATTGGTGAAATAATTTGAGATCAAACATTAGAAGTGCACACCTTACCATCCACAATGAAATGGATAGGTTAAGGTACCTTATAGGGAGCTTGAATTCATTCTGACTAAGACAATTCAATTGTACAAGACAGGATGGGCCACACAAATGATTGAATTAGTTTGACCACATATAGGATAACGTGGAAGACAAACATAGGGTTTACACCCTATGAGATTGTTTACGCTAAAAAATGTAATACTTCCCATAAAATTTAAACATAAAATAATGAGAATAGTAGTGGAACCAAATATGGATCTTAATTAGGCATGAAAGTGCTATTTACATTAGCTGAATGCAGATGGAAGCCATTCAACATACAAAGATTATTCAAAAATAAAAGAGTAAATGGAATGATCGATACATAAAGATAAATAAATTTTATCAAAGATATTGGGCACTACTATATGATTCTAGACATAAGGACCATGAGGGAAAAATACATACACACTAGTTTGGGACCTATGGAATTCAACAAGTGTTTCCAAATGGAGATGTTTAGCTCACAACCATAGCTCTAATCTATTTTTCATTAATGGTGAATGAGAATAGACTCAAATTGTACATGAAACTACATAATGAAGATGAGTTCTTACTCAGCCTGCAACAATATTTCATGTCACCACCACAATCCCAATTGCCATACAATTCATATGATGATGTCATTCCAACACCACCATCATCACTCATTCATTCAATACAATTTCTCTTTGAGGATTAACCATCTGGTTCACCTACAACCACTTCATCAAAGTAAAATAAATTGGAGGTATCACATGCACACATTGCATGATGATCATTCACTTTTTATTATCCATTTAGTATCATTGAGGAGCATGCAACCACACATGTTAGTCGAGACTTGAGGCATCACACAATAGTTGGGACACAACTTTGCACACATGCAACCACTATAGATCTTCATGAATTTATCACTATTTATCATAATTGAATGCAACAATTCTCATATTCATGTGGCCACGATGATATTTTTTATTCTCCCACATGAAACAATATTTTTGCTGCCACTTTCGAATCTTGTTCCATGTGGCACAATCATAAGCTCACAAACCACTCCACTCCATGACTTTAGTCACATCCAATTCACTCTTTGTACCATCTACTTCACTTATTTCCAACTACCAATGTACCAACTATCAACTTTCAAATCTTACATGGGTATTTAAATAATGATGTCATTTATTACATACTTTATTTTATACCAACTTGCAAATTTTCACGTGTATTTTTCAATTCACTTCTCAATTATCATTACCATTTTAAAAGTTCAAATATTTTGTACCCCTTCTCACCCTGCAATTAAGTTAAGGACAAATCAACACCTTAAGTTGTGGGGGGTAGTCATAATCATTATTTTTGTCTTCTAATTTACTAAATTTATTTTCATGATTATTCAACGAGTCTTGTAAGTCTATACCTTAGCTAAGTTGTATCACACGAGTAAACCAGTTGCAAACATCATAGTCATATGATTATGTCATGGTATGCATAAGAAAATAAGAACTTGAAATGATAAGCAAACACTGATAGATATCAGTTCCAGATTTGGTAATTGGGAAGAATTGAGCTAAAAATAAGTCTTTAGTGAAGTGTTCGTAGAGTATTTTTTTTTAGGAAGTAGCTTAATTACAACTGCAAGAGAAGAAAGAAAAAGATAAGAGAGTAAATTTACAAAAAATGGGTGGTGACCCTATTAAATGAGAGCCTATAGATCATACTTTTTTATGTTCAGATGCAAAGTCCTTGCTAATTTTTGAAAGGTTTAAATGTATACATTATTGCCTACAATTAACTAAGCATAACGATGAAATGACAAAACAATTTGTAGAAACCTTTCACAACAATGAGGTAGTCATCAAGGGATTGCAAGTGGAGGCATTGGAAGTAGCCATTTTGGATGTTTTTGACCTTTTGTGCACTAGAGAGGAATACCCAACATCCCTAGACATTATCTCTGTATACACCTAAAAATGGTCTGAAGATAGTTAATTAAATAAGCAATTATTTAATTAATCCCCCTTCCTAATTTAATTTAATTTATTAGGCAATTTGATTAAATTCTCCCTTTCATCTAATTATTAATAAATCTAAGGATTTATTTATAAGTTCATTTCAATAGTCCCCTTTGATTAATTAATCCTCCCCCCAATTCAATCAATTCTTCTAATCCTCTAATTAATGAAAACAAATCAATTTATGAGTTGTTGAGAATTAATTCATCTTTTCCTATTATTTGAACTTTTAAATTCAAATTACCCACATGCCTCCTAACTTCTAACCACCTAACCTAACCATCCCCCTAACCTAACCCATTCCACCTAACCTTGGGTTTGCCTAACGCTATCCTATCTTGCACATTCTAACCTCCTTATCCTAACCTCCTATGGTGTGGATGTTTTCTTCTTGAGACACATGGCACTTTGGTCACATGTCTCCTCTCTTGGACACTTGCCCTTTTATGAGCAAGGCTCCTAGACACTTGTCACCACAGAGATGAAAAGTGTCTCTTCCTCCAACCTCTTCTCCAACCTCCTCCAATTTCACCTTTGATATCTTCAGACTCAATCTTGACCATTGATTCCTGCCACCTCACCCCTGGCCTTGGAAATCCTATAAATATCCCCCATTTTAGAGCAATAAGGATCCTATCTCATTTCATCTTATGCATTGTTATTATAGGCAGATCCCATCTCATTATCAATTTAGGCATTGTTACTATAGGCATATCATTTGAGCATTGTTGTTATAAGCAATTGCATCTTAGATTTAGTTTAATTTGATCATTTTCTAGCATAATTGTTGAATCATGTAGCTTAATCAATCTCTTTTCTAGCTTAAATGCATCATCATCATAACTTAATCATACATATCATTAGATTAATTAGTCTCTTGGATCTATTTAGCATAATTAATCTCATCTTTGCATATCATTATCATTTCAAATCCTCCGTCTAGGTGTAGTCAAGTCACTGGGATTGCTTATCCAGATCTGAGAGCAAATCCATACTCGCATCTCTTAGGAGGCGATAGGTCACTTTGTCATGGTTCATCTTTGTTTGCTTATTATTTTCTAACCATGCTTGCAATGATCTATTGAGTGTTTTGTGTTGTAGCTGCAGGTATCACACTTCATAGGCACGACATTTTAGTACCCACCGTGGTGCCAAAAATCTCATTTTTGGCCTCAGCATCATCAAATTTCCAATTTAGTAGGTTTTTGGCCGAGTCTGATTCAGAATTTCATATGAGTTCCCTTTTTTGCCTTGTATGAGTTCATTTGTGTCCTTGTATGATCAGGTGAGAATTGTCGTACGAAATTCTATTTCTGTGTTTTTAAAATAGATCACATTTTAGGGTTTTCATGCTTCAATTTGGTTATTACTAATGCTAACCCTGGTCTGTTTGTGAGTTTTTTGGCAGCCTAACTGGTTTTTATAGGATGATTGTCAAAGATTACGCTTGTCAAAGCTTCATATTTTGTAGGTTGCCTAGGAGGACTCAACCAAACTTTATGTCTTCTTTAAACTTTCTAGGCACACTTATTTTTGCTAAAGGGAATTATAGATAGGAAATCTGGAAATCATCAAAGCAAATCAATATTAGCCTAGTTCAATCACGAAAACTCAATTGCAATGATAACAATCCTAATTACACTCAATAAACACATGAAAACAAGACATCAATTCAAATCCAAACCATTGCAAACTTGAATGTCTCCTTCATGTGGCTCCATTGTCCTTCTTTCTCCTTCAAATAGCTTTGTTGTGGATCTCACCTACTAGTGCATGAGCATGATGTGAAAGCAAGTAGACAAGATGATAGCGCAAGAATACTCGAAGCGCGATTGATTCGACCAGGGATCAGGGATTGAAGAAAATCATCCAATTTATAGACAAATTGGAGAAAAGATCAAATTAGCATGAAGAGATTCAAATGGAAATTGTAAATCAAGAATGACAAATATGACAAATTATGACAAATTGACACTTTCTATGCGAAATTGATTGATTGATAATTATGACAAATTATGACAAAATTGACAAGGTTGCTATGCAAAATTGATTGATTGACAAATTATGACAAATTATGACAAATTTGCTATGTCATTCCCATGAAATTAGGAGAAAAATAGGATAGAATTGAATTAGAAATTAGGAAAATTAGAAAATTGGAAAAATAGGAATTAGGAAATTAGAAAATTACGAAATTAGGAATAAGGAGAAATTAAATTAGGTGAAATTAAGTGAATTAATTAACAATTTTTCATTTATTAATTAATTCACAAAGAGGGAGGAATTAGTTAGCCAATTAAATGAACATTTAATTGCGATGAGAAGACTTAGGATAAATAAATAATTTATTAATCCTAGAGGGAGAAATGACAAACAAGGTTAAATGAATAAATCATGAAACCCTAGAAGATAAATTAGAAATGCAAGGACGACAATTGGGTCTTGATGTAGGATTGATTTGATCATGATTCTGATTAACGACAGGACCAATGCTGACAAAAAATTTGATTGATAAATGTGCCAATTGACAAGGAACAATGACTAATTGATCCAAATTGACATGATTGAAAAGGACAACGATCGATGACACATCGATCACAAAATTGACGAGGTTGACCCTAGGAGATAAGAGATTGACAAGATCGACCAAAATCATGACTGAAGATTGCTATCGACAAGACCTAATTTGAAAGCGAGAAAAATGATGAATGCAGAAGAATGACTCAATGCTCACAAATGATAAAGACCAAGTGGGAATCATAGGAGAAATGTTAATGCGATGCAAAAACCCTAAAATAAGGCAATGCGCAAATGTTAAAGTATGACTCTACAAGCGTTGACCATTTTTAGACGTCTACATTTTGCCCCTCTTTGAGACAATGCGAGTTTAAGCATTGTTTTAAAGAACGATAATGAAAATGCCCCAGACACTGACAATGACATATGCATGCCCCCTCGAGGAATTGGCCGGAAACATTGAGGAAAGAGGCCAATTGATCGATAATAATGATAGAACATGATAGAAGCAAACAGACTGACAATCAGAGATCGGATGCATGAAGGACAAGCAATTAAAGATGCAAAAGACCACGACCAACATAAGATGGAGGGTGCACGTCCATCTATGCACTGACAAAGATCTATAAATGAGACAAAGAGAGTGAAAAGTGCTCATTTGCACTAGCCCAAGAAGAGGATTTGTTGCTCTGGAAAAGGACACTTGCAGAGACATGGTGAACATTCCAATGGTAGATCACCTCAAAGAACATGTACATAGGTACAGATGATCAGATGACTCGGGAGCAGCGGTATGTATCTCAAAAACCCATATTTTCAATTTCATGAATTTGACTGGCTTGTGGGACATTGCGGGGCCCACAGGGGATGCAAAGACTGACTTCTGCGCTTGTGTAGGGTGAATCTTGTGCTTGTGTAGGGTCTTCTATGCTTGTGTAGGGTACACAGGCGCAGGTTATGCTACACAGGCATAGGATGCAGAACACAAGCGCAGTTGTGCCCTGAGAACTCAATTTTGGTCAAAAAACAGCATGCAAATGATTTGAAAAGGGGGGATAAGAATAGGATAGGTCAAAATAGATGAAAAACACCCTGATTTGGACATGAAACAAGGAAATGCAGCCCATAGGAGCAAACCCTAAAACTGACAAAATGTGCCCCAATTGTGATGTAGAGTCGACAGTATCCATTGATCACGTGGGAGAACCGACCAGACTGCTTCATGTTACGACATAGACTCAGAAGCACGGATAGAGATACATTAGCAGGACTTGGAATATACTATATCACATTCATGCCCAAGATTAGGGCAAACACAGGACTGCTTACTGCATTGGTAGAGTGATGGCATTCGGAGACCTCCTCATTCCATCTGGCGACTGGAGAGGCGACTGTGACACTAGAGGATGTATGGCGTATCCTCTGCATTCTGATTCATGGAGAGATGGTAGAGTATGACCCAGTGATAGGGAGAGATGCATTGTGTAGATTATTTGAGTGCGACGCAGATGACCTGGATATCGTAGAGAGGGAGATTGGCTGGGAGACTATGGCATCAGAGTATGATCAACGATATGTGGTGATAGCAGTGGTGATAGCATGCCTACTAGCAGGGGATAGACGAGGACATGGATTCCCTATTGGATGGGGAAGAGTGCTAGAGAGGATGGCGACATAGGGGATGGTGTATGCATGGGGACCATGTGTACTGGCTATGCTGTATTTTCAGCTGCATCAAATAGCATATCAGGGAGTGGAGACTTTGAGCTGTGGAGTCACATTGTTACAGGTATGGGCATTTGAGCACATAGCCATATGTTGACTGATTGCAGAGAGACAGGTAGTACCACACCAATCATATGTGTACTATTATGGGGGAGCACTGAGACAGGGTCCGTTTGGATACATATTATATTGGCGACACAAGCTAGACAGACTGAGAGAGTTCACATGGAGGCCATATCGGGATTGCCCTGGATGGTCAGATGATAGTGATGAGCTATCGTATTGTAGACAGGAGAGGTACCTGATTAGGCGACCTATGAATCACCAAAGGGTGATTGAGATGTACTTTCCAGAGAGAGTCAGACGACAGTTTGGAGAGAGGTAGGATGTACCTAGGAGGACTGTACACTTTGCTTGATCTCATAGAGAGATGATTCAGTGGGGGAGTATGATTCAACCACATATAGAATATGTTGACTTCTCACAGCTACAACAGAGACAGTGGGATTGGAGATCAAATGTGGAGGATGCCGGGATGACAGAGGAGTATGAGAGATGGTTTGCACGATGACGGCCAGTGCCATTGACAGATCCTGATATTCCAGTACCGAGGAGATAGGAGGACTTCCCACTCACAGAAGAGGAGGAGGGAGATGATGAGGATGAGGAGGATGAGGGTGGAGATGAGGATGAGGAGGATGATGAGGATGGAGATAGTGAGGGGGATGATGATTATGAGCTAGGTGCAGCCGATCAGGAGTCATTATAGGATATACCCATAGAGCCAGAGACAGCTAGGATAGAGGAGATGGAGATGTGCAGGGCGACCATAGCGAGTCAGCATGATCACATTGTGACTTTAGAGAGATAGAATGCCATCTTGAGGATAGAGCATGATCAGTTTAGAGTAGAGATAGCCAGACTTACAGCGGCTCGAGATACAATAGTAGCTCAGGCACAACGAGAAGAACAGAGAGTCACTGAGTATATTGGGTCGATTAGGGACGCCAGTGCACGTGAGATGGCATAGATGTTGGTAGAGACTGAAGAGGAGATACGCCATTGGAGGACACTATATGAGAGTGCAGTTCCACTAGATCAGAGAGCAGCTTCATATCGGGCATGATCAAGGACAAAGAGCAGGGCACGCTCTTGGAGGTCATTGAGAAGCATGGGGGTGAGTGGACCTATGAGACCACCATAGCCAGGACCAGGAGGGACATCATCTATGAGACATGGCAGGGATGAGGAGGATAGAGGGAGCACCCAGTGATAGAGGCACATACTCCTTAGGATAGAGACAGATGTAGTTTGACATTATGTAGTCAGCCTGCGGGCCATACTTAGGACAGACAGTCCAATTTTTGTACTCCGATATTATTATTGATATATGATATGATATGCATCGATATGATGGGATGCAATGTGTTATGACTTATAGTTGTTTTCTATGTATGGATGGCGTATGTAGTGTTTATTGTGATAAAATGCTTGATGTGAGGCTTGATATAATGCAAATGTACTAACCAATGAATGTAGGATGCAGCATATGTGTTTGGGGAAATCGGAGCACTAGACCGAATTGACTATCCGAACTGACGGAAGAAATGTTAGTAAGAAGAAATGAGACAGAGGACAGTTAGAGACGAAGAAAAACTTGCTTTCAATATGCACTTTGTAGGTGAGAACCTTTATTTTAATGTAGCAAAATGGATGCGTAGCATCATGGCATTGAAGGCCAGAGCTGAAATGCAACCCTTTTTGCAAAAGACAGACACATTGCAGACAAATAGCAATCACAACAACAAAAAAGAAAGGGACCATGAACCATCCTGGTCACTCTAAATCACTCAGTGACATCATCGAGCAACATAGGAACATGATCGAAGCCAAAGATAAATCAGTAAAAAGATAAGACTCACAAATTCCAACAAGTCAAACAAACATCTTGATCTTCATTGTCAAAAGTTGAAAGTGCTGATAGGACAATCATGCTGTCTGGCTTCAGGACATGCGGTACCCCGTCTAAGACAGGACACAGTCTGGTTTTGAGTATACCACACCCTGTATAAGACCCATGATAGTAGTGACAAGGACAAATGATATTGATGTTAACGTTCGATTGATATGACAATTGTAATCAGTTTGAATGTCTGGTTTGATTGAAAAATTTTATCTATTAATGTGTGATTTCATTAAAGCACTGTGTGTGATTGCGTGTCATTGGAGGGATGCTTAGTGATTTGTCTTATGCACAAAAGGGGTATATTTTTTTTTTTTTGTTTTGCTTTTTGAGTTTTTTACAATTTTTTTTTGTGTTCATTTTTTCAGGACTTTATTTGATGTTTAGGGATTTTTTCAGGACATTTTTCAATTTTTTATGATTTTTTTAGGACATTTTTCAATTTTTATGATTTTTTTCAGGACATTTTTCAATTTTTTATGATTTTTTTAGGACATTTTTCAATTTTTTATGATTTTTTCAGGACATTTTTCAATTTTTTATGATTTTTTTTAGGACATTTTTCAATTTTTTATGATTTTTTCAGGACATTTTTCAATTTTTTATGATTTTGCCCCCAGTGTCTAGCAAGGCAAGGAATATGACAGGTGAATAAATAGGCTTTCTAAAATGTTGGTGGATAGAGGGAAGACAAAGGCCTTTTATTATGGAGACAACGCAGATGCAATTTTCAAGGGCTATTGCATGATGGGTCAAGAGACTGGATATGGCAATGTAAAGCAGGAACATGGCATGAGGGACATGTCAAGAGGTTTTTGAAACTATGTTTAAATTTTGCGTCCTTATGTCAGATCAAGATCAAGGAATGAAAAAGAGTGTATGTATAGTGATAAGATATGGATAGGATAAACAAGACCAAGAATGGATAAGGGACATGGACTGAAGGTCAAGATAGGATATGGGATAGTGGCAGAAAGCTGCAATAAGATGAGGAATATGGATGAAAGGTTGTAATAAGCAAATGGATAAAGACCAAAAGCTATGATGGACTAAAAGCATCAAACAAGATGCATGATGCTCATGATGATCCTCAGCCTTGTCAAGATCAAAGGTGGAAAGGGAAAATGGACATGAGGGACAATAGGATAATGGAGGAGTATGACATGGTATGATAGGATAATGGAACAATGAAGGACAAAAGGATATGATAGGATAAAACCTGCCCCCAAGTGTGGTGTGCAAGAAGTTCATAGATTACGCATGATGCCTGTTTGCTAGGTTTTCATCATGGTACTTGCCCAAGGCGCCTGTTTGCTAGGTTTTCACTAGTGGACGAATTATTTTTGCTTTACTTTTTTTCTTTTGTCTTTTTTTTTTTTCACTTTTTTTTGTATTTTGACTTTTTCAATAGAAGATGGACACATGATAGGGGATGGAAGAAGGACTCAAGCATCTTTTTGTTTGGATAGTAACCATGAAAAAAAAATGGACCATGACCTTTAAAAGTATGCTCAAAGACGTTGGTAGGATAAGGACATGGAAAAAGAGATGAAACTAAGGCATGGATTTATGCAAAGGATGGGATCAAAGGGATCGAAGGATGGAAAATATGCATTGGATAATGGATAGGGTATTGGAAGAATTGGGCTTCAGTGGATGGAAATGAAGGCAAGATCAACATTGGCACACACCTTGAGGGGTGATGGACTAATGGAGGACAAATGTATTTTGGATATTGAGATTTTGACGAAGGAACGATTATGGATTTTGGGACATAAGGGCCCAAAACGGATGAAGAAGGTGGTGGAGAAATAGACTTGGAAGGTTTGGATGGAGGAATAGCAATTTTAGATGCCAATCTGGGTTGTTCTTTTTGTGCTTCAAGGAGCTTCTTGGGGATCCACATGGTTTTTGATTTTTCATGCTTTTGTGGTTCCTTGGAGTGCATTTCTTGCACAAGGGATTTAGGAACCCATATATATTTTGACTTTGCTTTATTTTGCTTAGTGGGCCTTTGTGGCCTTTTGGATATATTTTTTTTCTTTATAGATCATATTGTTCTTTGTTTTGACGTGTCGATTATATTGGACATGTTGATCCTTGAATACATGTGAGATTTTAGACTTATGACTTTTATACTTGGCATCCAAATTGCTTGGAGGGGGAAAGGAATGCATGGATGGATAGGAATGAAGTGGACTTCTTTTGGATGGATGAAATTTACTCAAGGATTTGTGCCTTTGCTGACCTTGCATAGAGGACAAAGGGATATAAGGACCTAAGATGGATGGAAAGTATGATGGGGAAGGGATATGTTTTGATTTTGATGGAGGGATACCAACATCTTAAGAGTGAGTTGTGTAGACATGACCCTTAAGATCTTTTTTGATATGGAGGGGTTCTTTCTCATGAAGGTCTACTCCTTTGCCTTTATGAATATCTTGACTTGTAGGATACTCTTTTCTTTGGGAAGAAGACTCGAGTCCATTATGAGGTGGATATGATATGAGAGAAATAATGAGATCTTGAAGTGGATCGGATTGCACCAAAGTGGAAGAACCCATTATGCATGTCAAGGGTTCATGAACATCTTGCACTGACACATTAGAATCATGAGGGGGATTAGGATCATGGGGGGGACTAGGATTGTGTAGTGGACATGGTTCAATGATAGGCTCTTCAAGAGATGGAATGGGAGAAATAATGGGATCATCAAAAGGAAGGAGATCTTGGAGTGTATATGGAGCATTATGACAAGGAGATGGAGGAACAAAAGGATCTTGTGGAGGATTTAAAGGAATAATTTGATCTTGAAAAGGAGGAAGATCATTGGAATCCTCTTTAAAGGTGCTTTGCTCTTGACTTTCAATGGGATCATCATAAAGGATGGAAGGGATATCTTGATCTTGCTTGGGGAATGGAATGTCAATGGGATTTGAAAGGATATTGTGTTCTTGGAATGAAAGGTGATCATTTGGGATTGGATGGAGTGGGATATCTTGATCTTTCTCAAGGAATAGAGTGTCAATAGGACTTTGGATAGGATGGACAAGAATAGGGGAATCATCATGAGTTTCTGGGAAGATGAGATCCTGGTCAACAATTGGATGGGATGATAAGGTTTCGGGATCTTGATCTTGATTTGTTTTAACACACGTTTCTTTATGCTCTAAATTATCCTCTTGACATGGGGTTGGACTTTGGATATGCATGAGGGATTCTAACAAGGAATCAATGTTTTGGCAAGAAGGAAATGCACTTTGAACATTTGTGATGGATTCTGGCAAGGAATCAATGCTTGAACATGAGGAAGAGGGACTTCGAATGGTGTCCTCTAAAACAAGTAATGGCAATAAAGTGCATGGTGGCATTGGGTCTTGTATTTCTAAAACATGACAAGGATGTGCATCATGAATTGGATTATCTTGGCAATCAATTATGGATAGCCCTTGAATAATTTCATCCTTGGGTGTATTGTTTGATGAGGACAATATGGAAGGTTCTTGTGAAACTTCTAAAGATGTAGGGATAGATGCCACTGGAGAGTCAATTTGTTTGTGGGGGGATGAGGAATTGCTAGACATAAGTGTATTATCTTGATCTTCTTCAAAGAACTCACTTGGTAATTTCCTAAAGAGCATTGCAATAAAGCCACCTTTCTTTCGAGGTTTTGACATGGTTGTATCTGAATTTTGAACTTGTTTGGCAAGGAGTTGGTTCTGATCTGATGTCATATTTTGATATTGGACTTGGTTCAATTGTTCTGACATGTTTGAAACTTGACTTGGTGTGTGCTGCAACCTTTGTTTTTGAATGTTTGGTTGTGGTTGTTGACATTGATATGTTGATTGAACTTGTTGATATTCCACCATTGGTTGAACTATTTGTGGACATTGTATAGTTGGTTGGACATATTGTTGAAATTGGACCATTGGTTGCGTTGGTTGTATATGTTGGACAATTGGTTGTGATGGTTGAAAATCTGATTGATAGTGAACACCTTCTTGTTCTTGTTGTGGAGGCACATAATGTTGAAATTGTTGTTGTCTCTTTTCTTGAAATTGTTTCATCATCTCCATTTGTGAGAGGAGAGCTGGTATGTCTGATCGTTCAAGAAGAGATCTTACATCAATTGGCTCAATCTTTGGATTTCAACCTGGAAATTTTCGAAACATTTTGGACATTTGTGATCTATTCTTGTCAATGTTTTTCACTCTTTGTTCCAAAATCTCATTTTCTTGAGCTAGTTTCTCCTCTAGTTTTTGTATTTGGAGACTTGTTTCATCATAAAAAGTTTGATCAATACTGCCTTGTTGTTGGGTTGGATATAATTGTGATTGCCTTGGATTAAAATTCGATTGCATTGTCGGCTGATACGTCAAACTTTGTTGCATCATTTGTGCTTGGAACCTTGTTTCAATAGACATGTCACTATGCAATGCGATATTTTTTTGTAATTTTTCAAGGATAATGTATGATATGCAACTAAATGCAAACTAAATAAATGAAAATGCAATCTATGTTTTTGGTTGTTTTTCAAGATTTTGACAAACTTTTTGGAATGCAAATCTACAAGAGACCCTTAGAAAATTGAAATGATGTCTAGACCTCAAAGGACAAAAGGACCAAGTGACAAAAGGACAAAATGACAATGTCTCCCCTATATGCTTGGATACTAAGCTAGGTTTGACAAAAATGATATGGATGACAAAAAGACAAAAGTTTGATAAGGTCAAGACTTGCTAACAATAACTTAGGGTTTATCAAAGATTTGCATTACTCAAGTATGACAAAACCTAGTTTTGGCACTATATGCAAAGGGACAATTACTATGCAAATGACCCTAATATGATATGATAATGATCTAAGCCTAATGAGGAGACCTAGGGTATGCAAATATGAATGTATGACCATGGTATTACTCTAATGCAAGAGGACACATGCAAATGAATGACCTTTATTGATATGCAAAGGAGTATGACCTAGGTGAAACCTAACCTTGGTAGTTGACGATGAACTTTGCAAAATGCAAAACCTAAGATGAACCTAAATCTAAGTGACATGAATGTTCAGACAAGATTTTGAAAAATGTTTTGACAACCATGTTTGAAGATGTTTTGAACTTTGTTGGATGAAATGTACTCTTGTGTTTAACCTTATTTTGAATCAATTTGTCTTGTTTTTGAAATGAGACACAACTCAACTTTTGACAAGCAAAGAAGACAAGATATTTCAACTTAGACTCAAGACAATCATGCTCATTCACACATTTCTTATGGTAGGCAAGGACATTAGGTACTTGAGAGGTAGACTCGTTATGAGATTCAAGGAGAATACATAGATGCTTGACCCCATGGGCTCCCCTTCATGACACTCACTTCTCAGGGCAGCCAAGCATCAGTCCCCATGGAAATCTCCCCATGGCGAACTTAGTATCTCTTCCAAGTATCCAAACTTGTCCTTCTCAAGCAACTAGAAGGATTTTTGGCCTCTAAATACAAGGTGTTTAGTAAGGATTTCTATTAAGCGTTACCCCTTGGTGTCATGCAAGCATGATTGAGACATTAAGCCCACCAAGATACCAAACAAATGTAGTCATGCAAGCATGATTTAGACCGTGAGGTCCTACTTAGATGTTGATATGAGAAAGAGTTCGAGGGTCATCACTTCCCAAGTAACTGCAATTCCCATGTAACCCTTCCTTCAAAGCTTTCCCTCATCAGGTATTTATTTATAGTAAGTTAGCATGCCAAGGTATTCTAGCTGTACTCACTTTGGGTCATTCCCTTCTCATGATTATCACTTGCTTGCAAAAGCAAATGGTCGGGAAGGTAGGCCCTCTAAAGGTGACACACAATCAAAAACATGAGCATGGTATCGAAGATCTAGATTTCTGATCACCCTAAGAAGGATGAGAGCATACTCTCCTACTCCAATGTCAAACTCAACAATCAAAGAAAACATATATTCATTCCATCCTATTTAGAAATCATACTAGGTGCCTAAATATTAATTACAAACACAAAGTTTAGTTGTAGTCCAAGGCAACCTGCAAAACCCAAGTCAGAAGTTTGATATATTTAGTCTTTGACTATCGAACCTGCATAAAATGTGTTAGTAGTTTCATTTGTTGTCTTTGCCATGCGTATGCCAAGGTGCTGCATAGAGAATCAGTACCAAAAAACCAAAAAGCAGAAACAACATGCAAAACAAAACAATTTTCATGTAAAAAACACTGCCTTTTACCTCCGTTTCTGGCCCTACACAGGCGCAAAATGCTTGACACAGGCATAGAATGCTTGACATAGGCACAGATTATCCTTGACATAGGTGCAAAATGCTTGACATAGGCACAAATTGTCTCACATAGGCACAGAAGTTCCCAGAAAACCCTGCATTACCCTGTTTCTTGGGTTTTTGACTTGCAATCATCTCAAAAGCACTCAAAATCATGGTTAGGGGGTTAGTTCATGTCGGGTTCACCAATTAATGTAGCTAGGAAATCTGGAAATCATCAAAGCAAATCAATATTAGCCTAGTTCAATCACGAAAACTCAATTGCAATGATAACAATCCTAATTACACTCAATAAAGACATGAAAACAAGACATCAATTCAAATGCAAACCATTGCAAACTTGAATGTCTCCTTCATGTGGCTCCATTGTCCTTCTTTCTCCTTCAAATAGCTTTGTTTTGGATCTCACCTACTAGTGCATGAGAATGATGTGAAAGCAAGTAGACAAGATGATAGCGCAAGAATACTCGAAGTGTGATTGATTCGACCAGGGATTAGGGATTGAAGAAAATCATCCAATTTATAGACAAATTGGAGAAAAGATCAAATTAGCATGAAGAGATTCAAATGGAAATTGTAAATCAAGAATGACAAATATGACAAATTATGACAAATTGACACTTTCTATGCGAAATTGATTGATTGATAATTATGACAAATTATGACAAAATTGACAAGGTTGCTATGCAAAATTGATTGATTGACAAATTATGACAAATTATGACAAATTTGCTATGTCATTCCCATGAAATTAGGAGAAAAATAGGATAGAATTGAATTAGAAATTAGGAAAATTAGAAAATTGGAAAAATAGGAATTAGGAAATTAGAAAATTAGGAAATTAGGAATAAGGAGAAATTAAATTAGGTGAAATTAAGTGAATTAATTAACAATTTTTCATTTATTAATTAATTCACAAAGAGGGAGGAATTAGTTAGCCAATTAAATGAACATTTAATTGCGATGAGAAGACTTAGGATAAATAAATAATTTATAAATCCTAGAGGGAGAAATGACAAACAAGGTTAAATGAATAAATCATGAAACCCTAGAAGATAAATTAGAAATGCAAGGACGACAAACAAACTTCATTAATCAAAATTTTGCCAAACAAACATTTTTGTCTCTGTTCTGTTCTCTATCATACGAGTTTGTTATTTTTTCATACGAGGCATCTACTTTGTCGTATGGTCCAGTGAGAATTGTTGTACGAGCCAGTTTAGCAGAAAAATTGGGGTTATCTTTTATCATCTGGTCCAATGAGAATTGTCATATGAGCTAGTTTAGTAGGGAATTTTGTGTCATCATTTGTCATCTGGTTCTATGAGAAAGCTCGTACAATTTTATGTCTTTAGTCATACGAGATTTTTGGTTTTTCGTATGAGCCTGTCTAAATTGTCGTTTGAGGCTGTGTAATCTGTCGTACGAATTTATGTCTCTGTCTGTCCAGAATTGTCTTCTTGCATGTCTTTTTCAGATCTGTCATATTTACTTGGTCAGTTTACAGGGAGCATAAACACCTGTCATTTGTCATTCTATGCTTGGATTGTCTTCTTAGTTCGCTTGGTCAAGTTATCATCTATCAAATTCGATGGTAGAAATAGACACCTCAAGATTTTCAAGTATTCACATTCAACAAGTTCAAGATCTAAACATCTCAAAGTGCATCATCACCCTCTTTGATAAACTGATCACTCAAAACATAGTTTCTCATCAGGATCTATCATCCTCTATCACAAAACTACAATGTTTGGTCAGGACAACCTTGTCCCACATTGTAGGATATATCATTCCTATTGGACTTGGTTTTTATCAAAATCATCATCATTGCACTCCAAAACCGAAGATCAAAAAACTTGCAACATTTTAAATACTTGAATCACCTTTTCATGTCATATCACTTTATTGCATTTACATTGACAGTTGATCACTTACTTTTGGACAATCAAATCCTAGCGCAATATCTAACACATGTGTATGCCCATTCTAACCAAGGCTCAGAGACAAAAGATCGTAGAGACGAAAATCAAAACATTAGAAATAGCTGAAAATCATATCAACATGGAATACCAAAGAAAAATACAATAATAAGACATAACAAACCAACATATCAGAGCAATAAAACAAGTCCAAAATCAAAATCCAACTATGTCAAAATCTCACAAGGATTCAAATACATCTCTAAAGAAATGTGGCTCTTTTATGCAACTCTTAAAGAGATCCCTAAAGGATTTTGCCAAAGAAGATCAAAATCGTTCACCTATGTCTGACAATGGTTCATCCCCCCATAAACAAATTGACTCTCCAAAGGGATCTATTCCTACACCTCTTGAAAACTTTCAAGAATATTCCATAGCATCCTCACAAAACAATATACCCATCAAACCTATTTCAGAGGATCCTATTCAAACACCATCTCCTTCATATTCAATCATTGATTCCTTGCAACATCCCCATAACTCTCCCTTGCAAATTGAAGTCCTCATTCATATAATGCTCGTTAAATATGTCCTAATAGATGGGGGAGCTAGCTTAAAATTTTTCTCTTTGAGTCTTGTCCGTGCTCTAGGTTATTCAAAAGATGTAGTTGATCTCTAGAAAAAGATAAAAAATAAAGCATATGATGAAGAAGAGCATTCCTCTAAAGGAATTGTGATATTACCCCTAAGAGTGGGACCTTTCCAGAAAGACACAACATGCCAAGTTTTTGACTTGGACTTACCATACAACATACTCTTGGGAAGACCATGGATACAGGACATACATGCTATTCCATCAACATGTCATCAATGCCTAAAATTTACATACAATGGGCAGGAAATCACGATCTCAGTAGACTCAAATCCATTGTAGTGTTGTAGTAATCTGATATCAGCTCAAGAGGTCATTGTTTCACATAACAAAGATGTAACATCTTCAAGCACACAATCCAAGGAACAATCATTTGCATCAATTTTGTCAAGCATGGAAAAACAAATGCACCTAAGAGATCGAGGGAATGGAGAATATTTGCTATCATGGAAAAACAAACAAGAGCAACTTGAAATTGAAAGGGATGAAGAAGATGTAGGTGTCGATATAGTTCACACGTATGCAGCAAAAATGTTAGGAACTATCTCACTTGAATCAGAATCACATTCAGTTGACTTAGACTTAATTGAGGGCAATCGGGAGCTCCTTGTACGAGATCATTCTGACGAGAGTATAGTTATAGACATTGAAATACATACTGAAAGCCTTGACATCTCTATAACGACCCCTAATATCTTTGAAACAATTCAACATGAGAATCCTTTATCCTTAATCCCTCCTGAACCTATGGAGTAGGAAAATGAAGGACATGCCATCATTGATACCTTTCCTAATGACCATGCCATATCCTTATATCTTAATGAAATCAAACCCGCAACAACTTTTACTAGGGATTTGGCTAACGTATCTTCAAGTCAAGTGGGTGTCAAATCTCCTAGTCGCAAAACTGAAAATAAAGAAAACAATATCAGGTCTAATGCTGAAAACCATTTATTGGCAACATTAGATCGATAAAAAGTAAAAAAAAAGGACACATCTAATGGTGAAAACCTCCTCAAGGAACTAGAAGATGGGAGATTTGACACCTTACCTGAATTCTAACAAAAGAGGTTATCTATCTTGATGGAGCCAACAAAGGAAGTTAACATTGGCACAACTGATCTATATCCAACAACTTCTCTATTAGAACTAGAAAGCCAAAAATATTTGGAACCCTTCAAACTAAGGCAAATCAATTTTACCTGGTCATATGTAGACATTCCAGGGTTTGATCCAGATGTTATAATACATCACCCAAATATTTGTCCAGTAACATGCATCCATAATAGAACACAACATGGATCAGGAGCAGGTATTCTATTTATCACACCATAAGGTCATATAATTCCAAAAGCATACAAATTAAGCTTTCCATGCACCAACAATACAATAGAATATGAAGCTTTGGTTACAACTATCAAAATGACTGTAGAGTGGAACATTACACAACTTCAAGTCTTTGGAGACTCTCAGCTCATCATCAATCAAATCAATGACGATTACCAAACAAAGGATGAAAAGTTGATGCCTTATAAAAAGATGGTTGATGATATAAAGAAATACTTTATAGAAATAAATTTTCAGCAGATTCCAAGGAATGACAACAAAGCCACAAATGCCATGGCTACACTTGCTTCTCTCCTTCAAACATAGGAAAATCAAGAGAGTTATGAATTCCAGGTGGAAGAGTTGTTTTACCCTACTCGTAATTGTCCCGATTCCCAAACTATTTGTCACCTTGTTGGGCATGATTCCTCCCACTATGGCTAGACTTACACATACCTGAAAGATAACACCCTACCTCCCAATTTATCAAAGAACCAAAATTGAAACTTTATTTTCCAATCCTCCCATTTTACTCTTGTCGCGGATACCCTATTTAAAAGAGGTCTAGACGGTACTCTTTTAAGATGTCTTGAATAAGAAGAATCTGAGAAGGTCTTACATGAAGTCCATGATGACATTTGTGGCACTCATTCAAGTGGTCTTACCCTTTTGAAAAAACTCATACGCTTGGGCTATTATTGGCCAACTATGGAACAAGATTCTTTTAAGATAGCTAGAACATGCAAACAATGTCAGATCCATGGGAATTTGATTCATGCACCAGCACAAGAACTTCATGCTTTGGAAACATCTTGGCCTTTTTTCCAATGGGGTCTTGATCTAGTAGGAAAGATAAATCCTTCTTCATCTAATGGTCACAAATTCATCCTTGTAGCTACAAAATATTTCACAAAATGGATTGAGGTAGTACCTCTCACAAATATCATAGGAAAACAAATTTCTGCATTTATCTTGAACTACATCATCTGTCGCTATGGAATACCCATGACCATTATCACTGATAATGGGCGACCGTTCAAGAATTAGGATGTACAAGAACTATGTGAGAAATTCAAGATCCAACATAGATTTTCCACACCCTACTATCCACAAGGGAATGGGCAAGCAGAAGCATCAAATAAAACTATTCTGAAAATCCTCAAAAAGATAGTGAATGATGCTTGCAGAGATTGGTATATTCAATTGAACCCTTCTCTATGGGCCTACCATACTAGTATCCACACACCAACATGTTCCACACCTTTCTCTCTTATTTATGGATCAGAAGCAATACTACCAATTGAAGTAGAGATACCTTCTCTACGAGTATCATTAAAAGGTCTTATCCCAAATACGAGTATCTAGATTGCAGGAATTAGCATTGATCCATGAAGAAAGACAAAATGCCTTTAATCATTTAAAGTATATCAGCAAAGAATGTGCCGGAGTTATAATCATAGGGTCAAACCATGAGTCTTTCAAGTTGGGGAACTAGTACTAAAGGAAAATCCATGAAACCAGTCAGATCGAGAAAAGAAAGGAAAGTTTGAACCAAACTGGTTAGGTCCATTTGTGGTCACAACAATATTTGGGTAAGGAGCATATCAGCTATCAAAACAAGATAGGGATTAGCTCGACAAACCCATCAATAGCATGCATCTGAAGAAGTTTTATGTCTGAAAAAGCGAAAATCCCCAAAAAGTGAAAAAGCTGAAAAAATCCAAAAAAAGTGAAAAAGCAAAAAATCCCCAAAAAAGTTGAAAAAGCAGAAAATAAAAAAAAATCAAATATGAGAAAAAGTGCAATAAAAACAGATGGTGAAAACCTGGCAAACAGGCGCTATCTATCTGGTAGCTCTTCCATCTATTAGTTCAAGCATCCTTCTGCTTGCATTCATTCAACGCCGTTCATATCCATAATAAAGCCCTGTACATACGCAGGCATCCCGGATGGCTTCTCGCCATGGTTCAAATCATTGGGTATATCATAATGAATTTGTTTCTAGGCTTGGGGCAAAATTCTACACCTAGCTGGGGGCAAAATTTTTGATCATTTTTAGCTTAATCAAACAGGTAGAACAACATTTAGGCAACCCTTATCAAGCAAAACTGAGACACATCCAACATTGAACACAAGATCAAATTGTCAACCATCAAACTATCAAAAATTCAGTCTAAGCACATTCACACACTTTTCAATGGATGGCATCTATTGGATAATGATTTTAGCATGATTGTTCAACTTTTCTATCTTGATTTTTGCTATCATGATTCCCGAGTGACTCTAGGATGTCTCTGACTAGAGGAACAAGGAAGGAACATGATATTTTTCTTGTCTGTTGTCTATAAATTAATCATTAATATGTGTAAATTTGTCTCGGGACATGATCACCGAAGTATCATCGAAGACATTTCCAATTTGCGTATTGAAATGGTTAATACTGCTTGTTTTATGCAAGCAACACTCAGATCATCTTGGTTCAATTATACCTTGATTCTTGTGCTAACTTGCCATATCAAAATCCAAGAAATTCATGCTCAGGTCATCATGGTTTAATTATACCATTGATGTTTGCACTCACTTCCCACATTTTAAAAAGCTCAATGATGACAAAACACAATAACCTAGTGACTGGGCTAGTCATAGCTTTGCATTTCATTTGCATTGGCATTTGCATTTAGCTTGCATTTCATTCTTGCGTGGGATCCCACATGCTCATTTTATCCAAGGTTAAATCTATCACAGGAATCATCATAAGTGTATACGCAATCAGAATGATGACTCAACTCTCTCCAGATATTATCAACCCAACGAAAATCTTATATTCCCCCCTCAACAGAACCAACATCAGCATATTGGAATCTTTCTGCAACTTGATATCAACAAACTGTTAGTTATTTATCCAATCAACCTTATCAATTCTATTAATCAATCGCATCTAAATTGATCTTATCATGTCTTATACAAGATGTATCTTTCCTGAAATTAGATGTTCTGATCATGTCTTATATAGGATATATCATTTTCAAAACCAGACACTTTGATCATCTTTGTCTTACACAGGAGGTGTCATTCCTGAAACCAGACTGAATCTTGATCTTATCAATCTAATCAGTCAAGCTTTATCAATAATCAAAAACCACATCACCGTGATGGTATAACTCACATTTTCATCATCCACAATTGCATAAATCAAATCATTTCTACTTGGGATATCAATTTTGCAAAGATCCAAAAGCTCCAAAGGTCAATTATCTCAATTGATCTCCCGAGGGGGCATCATCATACTGCAATTTATCAATCAATGTCTGGGGCATCCTATCGAACCAATATCATCATCAAAATGAGATTATTCTTTGAATCAATGTGTCATCACACCTCGCTTCAAAGAGAGGCAAAATGTATACACCTAAAAATGGTTTGAAGATAGTTAATTAAATAAGCAATTATTTAATTAATCCCCCTTCCTAATTTAATTGAATTCATTAGGCAATTTGATTAAATTCTCCCTTTCATCTACTTATTAATAAATCTAAGGATTTATTTAATAAGTTCATTTCAATAATCCCCTTTGATTAATTAATCCTCCCCCCACTTCAATCAATTCTTCTAATCCTCTAATTAATTAAAACAAATCAATTTATGAGTTGTTGAGAATTAATTAGTCTTTTCCTATTATTTGAATTTTTAAATTCAAATTACCCACATGCCTCCTAACTTCTAATCACCTAACCTAACCATCCCCCTAACCTAACCCATTCCACCTAACCTTGGGTTTTCCTAACCCTATCCTATCTTGCACATTCTAACCTCCTTATCCTAACCTCCTATGGTGTGGATATTTTCTTGTTGAGACACATGGCACTTTGGCCACATGTCTCCTCTCTTGGACACTTGCCCTTTTATGAGCAAGGCTCCTTGACACTTGTCACCATAGAGATGACAAGTGTCTCTTCCTCCAACCTCTTCTCCAACCTCCTCCAATTTCACCCTTGATATCTTTAGACTCAATCTTGACCGTTAATTCCTACCACCTCACCCTTGGCCTTGGAAATCCTATAAGTATCCCCCATTTTGGAGCAATAAGGATCCCATCTCATTTCATCTTATGCATTGTTATTATAGGTAGATCCCATCTCATTTCATCTTATGCATTGTTATTATAGGCAAATCCCATCTCATTATCAATTTAGGCATTGTTACTATAGGCATATCATTTGAGCATTATTTTTATAAGAAATTGCATCTTAGATTTAGTTTAATTTGATCATTTTCTAGCATAATTGTTGAATCATGTAGCTTAATCAATCTCTTTTCTAGCTTAATTGCATCATAATCATAACTTAATCAAACATATCATTAGCTTAAATATTCTCTTGAATCAATCTAGCATAATCAATCTCATCTTTGCATATCATTATTATTTCAAATAATCCGTATAGGTGTAGTCAAGTCACTGGGATTGCTTATCTAGATATGAGAGCAAATCCATACTCGCATCTCTTAGGAGGTGATAGGTCACTTTGTCATGGTTAATATTTGTTTGCTTATTATTTGCTAACCATGCTTGTAATGATCTATTGAGTGTTTTGTGTTGTAGCTGCAGGTATCACACTTCACAAGCACAACAATCTCTACAAGAGCAGAATTCGCCATACCTCGAGAAATACTTGACTCATCTACTTATTGTACTAGGTGTGTTCCTTTTCCTATGCCATGGAAGGATGTAGCATCTTAGAAAATAAGGCATTTTAATTGCTATGGAAGTCATTCTCTACTTTTTACTATTCATTTTAAGCTATTAAGGCATCTTCATCACAATAGTTTAGTGAGCATTCCCAATTATTTTTATCACATGTTGACAAGAATGGCTGTGGAATATAGAAGGAAGATGACATCTTCCTCTTTGTCTCATCATTGTTTAGTTGTTCTTTTGGATAAAAAGAGCTTTTTTCCAAATTTCCAAACATTAGATGGGAAGAAATCAAGGAATACGATAATATCCAGAATTGGCTCCTGAGAAATGTTATAGAAAATACTAATGTTGGGGTTGAAGAAGAACTTGGTAGGATTGAGAGAGAAACATAGCAAATAATTTAGATGGGGAAGAAGTTGAAACTATCACATATAATGTTCTAGCGAATAATGAGGACAACTTTCCACCTCTTGCATAACCTTCCCTAAGCACTAAGGAATGTATAAATGAAGAACTAGGACAAGGAAATAATAGTGAAATGTGCCACCAATATCATCTATAGCATCAAGGAGATTAACCATATGTAGCTTCTAATAAAATTTCTATTCCATCTCCACATGGAAGCCCTATACCCCCATCTCCATCGAAAAAAAGAAAGAGAAAAGATTTTTTCTCTTCCTCTTTAGTACCTAGGAGACATAAGAGACAAAGGAATAGAGAGAAGACTGAAAAAAATGAAATAAGGAAGGAATCAAAGAATTAGAATTCTAGGAGAACAACTAAAAGGAGATGGGCAAGTGGAAATATAAAGAATAACATGGGACATATAGGTCAAGAGAAAAATTCCAACAAAAGAAGAAAAGTGAAGAGAAGATTCACGAGCAACAAAAGCCAGAGAGGTGTTCTATCACCTCTTATAAAAAGGGATCACAAGCCAATAGAAAACCCCTCAATAGGATAACATATTTGAACTTGATATTGACTTTGAGAGAGAATATCTATTTAGGAGAGATAGAAGTGCAAAAGAGGGTGGACAAATATTAGATGAAGAAACCATTGGACATGACACATAGAGGGGACACGAGTACTATGACTTAGAGCATGATATAAACATTGATGACCCCTTCATGACAAAGAAAAATGCTAATCTAACATTGAGCCCATAACAACTAGAAAATAATCCCTCCAATGGGGAAATATAAAGATAATGATGAGATTGATACAAGGCCTGAAATTTTCATTGGGCTCGAGTATTTCCTTGAAGGAAATAGAAGGGATGATGAGTTGTGGGTTGGTCTTAACAAGATCAAGGACTTGAAAGAACAACTAGCTATTTATAAAGAAAGAGAAATTGGGTTGCAAGAAAGAGTAAAGGAGATAGAAACACAATTAACACTCCACCAATAGGAAGGGAAAGATTTAGACAAGTTAGCTAATTTGGCTATAGTCGAATTACAAAAGAAGGAACCCCTGACTGCTAAAGAAAAATACACTCCAACACCTCTTACAATGATTATGATTGACATTTATTTGTAGTGGGCACACTTAAAATTTGAATGGCATAAGAAATGGTGGCAAAGAGAAAAGGAAACACTAAAGGCTAACTATGAGGCTATGCTGCGAGAAAAGGATAAAAAATTCAAGAAGTTGATAGTCAATCTTAAAAATATAACTTATCTAGAAAACTATCTTAGAAGTTGTAGGCCTCATGTTAGGGTGTATGGTTTATATTTTCAGAAAAAAATCATATGTTTCTAGATAGGTTACCTCTTCAACAATGTACCAACTTCTATCATCACACCTAGGTTGTTCCTGATTGCATATTCAAGGGAAACACTTGAGATATAAGACCAATTATATAAATCCCATCTCCATAACTTGGATATCCCCTATAGCACACATTGGAATCCTTTGATCTACATGGGAGATGTTTAGTTGAAAGAATTGACATCTTACCCAAGGAATGAGAAAGAATGGGGAGAACTATAACAAGTAAACTAGGAGAGGGAGAAAGCACATCATTTTTAGATCATAGCCGAGTCAACCAAGCCTAAGAAAATTATGGATGAATGGGTTGAGTTAATCAACTAACCAAAGGTGGCAGCGAAGGTTAATAAGTGTAGAAGCAAGACTATAATATGTTTAAAATTTTAATTTCCAATTTAGGTACAAGAATGAAAATGGTTCACTATTAGAATAGATGGGAAAAATTGACCCTTTATCTTAATAGAAGGGAACAACACTCAATGTACAACTATATTTCTTTGGAGTTGAGAGCGCAAGAAGGTAAATCAAAGCCTCATAAGATGTTGAAGAATCATGTCTTTCACTCTTGTTTCATCCTCTTCTCCTCCTATACCTAGTTCTAAATTGGTCAGGGAGGAAGGTGGTGGATCTGGTTAAGGAAAGAGAATGGTGGGAGTGGATCGTAGAAGATAAGGGTTTCTATTTTCATTAGAGTATAGGTGTCACTGAGTCCATACATTATAAGCTTCATGCGTTAGGGTCTAATATTAGGCCTTAATTTTCTTTAGGGAAAGAATAGGTATAGCTGGAGAGGTGATAAGTCCTATAATTTACAATATTTTAGTTTCTTTGCATCTCCTTTTATCAAACTTTTATGTGTTTTAAACTATATCTTGAACCATACTTTTACCTAGTTAACGATATATATGAAAAGTGGATATATGAATATGCTATGAGAATTTATATGGTTAATATATTGTCAATGTGTTATAAATGATGCTAATGTGGATATATGCTTTGTTGGATTTGTGTGAATATTGTCATTGATGTCAAACCTGGTTATCTAGTTAGGACCAGAGGTGGTGTAAGCAGTTTTGGTATTGCAGATTGAGCAACTATGGAAGATAGGTATGTATATGATCTACTGGAGTCATTTATGAAAGATCCTCTTCTCTGGAATTTTGTTATTTTCTTATCATGGTTTGTATCCAGTTCTGGTATAGCTATGTGGCTTCTAGTATCAGTTATATCAGTCATATCAGTCATGTTAGTTGTATCAATTTGTATTGATCATATTGCATCATGTAATGTTCTGGAATCTACAGAAGGTAGGAGTTGTTATGATTGGAGTTTGTTCTTATGGGTGGATTCCTGGTTTGTTTTGATAATTGTGGCATAAATTTTGATAAATGAAGTATATGAAGGAACCGTGTAGAATTTTGGTAAAGGATGACTTTATCATATTTCTGGTCAAGACATGTTTTGGATAACGTGTTGATCCAAGCAGTGTATTATTGGGTAAATCACTGAGTGCTTGGCTAACATAATATCTTGGTGTATGTTCTTGCCGATATATATAAAAGATGTGAGAATGTGGTAAAGTAGTATTGTGTGGCAATTAAAGAAGAGAAGAGTGTGTGGTATTCAATAGAGTATTCTTGTGAAGTGTAGCTGAATAAGATGTGTGCAAGTGATAGAGTTAGTATGGAATTAGTATATGAGAGAAGGTGTTTGAAGAAGAGTCAAAGTGCAAACAACGTTGCACTAATCCTTTACCAGATCTGCTACAAGTAGTTAGTTTAGCAGAGTAGTGCAGTAATCCCTTACTAGACTTGTTGCAAACAATTATGGATAGTGGTGCAGTGGTCCCTTATCAGATCTGATTTGAGTTTTGTGAGGTGATATATGAGCTTATCTTGGAACTGACTTCATGCATTTGGAGATACAACATTCCTTATTTCATTTATATCTATTGTAGTGAGAATTCTGACAGTGAGCCACCCTTTTTGTAAACACCATATAACTCTAAATTATCTTGAGAGTTAATAATCTCTGTGGTTTTTCCCATTTGGGTTTTTCCTTGTATAAAATCTGATGTTCCTTTTGTGGCTGTGTTGTTTGATTATTATGCATTTGCTATTTCATGTTGATAAGTTTAATTGATGAAATTGTTATATCAATAAATTTTTTTGATCAGAGTGGGAATACCGATTCATCCCCCTTGCTCTCAGTAATTTGGTATCGTTATTGATTTTCACCTAGATTTTTGAGTACTGTTATTGATGTCATCCATTCATCAATATGAATAAAGTGGATGATTAGCAATGTTTCGAGTTAAAGATTCGCAACTGATTTTCTATGGTTTATTTAGTTTATATAATTTATTTATCTAATTTGTTAACATAGTTAACAATTAGAGTCTAGGATACGATCGTGTCGTTACGCTATTGACTTGTAGCCACTATTGATTCACCTTACCAATTTACTCACAACCACTTCTATACAGATATAATTTCTATTCAGTACTATTTATGCTTTCATTAGTTTTTAGTTTCTGTATGCGGGAAAATGTGGTGACCAAAATGAATAACTTGAGATCAGAAGACCCAGATAGCAATGAGACTCTTAGTGCAAGTATATGAACTAATTCAATTAGTTCAACTTCCCAAGGGGTGTCCCATTATTCTCTATCTCACAGGATCCCTAAAGTCAATGTTTTTCTCTCAGATCATTGAGCAAATGACTTAGGAATGACAACTCCAAGAATGAGTGATATTTGATCTACATGAATGAATGCATTCTAAGATCTATATGATGTGTTAAAACTATGATTATTAAGTTAAGATGAAGATAATGATATGATAAAGATATTGCTAAATTATCCTAATCATGATATACTAGCATGGATATACTATTGATATAAAAATAAAATGCTTTTAAATGTTTATGATGATGTTTTAATAAATAGAGGCTAAAATGCTTAGTAAATTATAAATTAATGTAGATGCATGAAACTTGGATATTGAAAATGAGGAATGAGAGCTCTATTTATAGGGAAAATAGGGCAATGGATGGTTAAGATTGAATAATCTTAACAAGGGCTAGGATTGAAAGTTAATCAATCCATGTTTACAGTTTTCACCAATGAAATGGTGACAATTGTCAACAAGGGGTTTCTTGAGAGGAGATGCAAGAAGCATTAAATTCTTGAGAATACATGAAGGTTACCCTAGGAGGTAAGGGTTAGGGTTAGATTAGGGTTATCCAATGGATAAAGCTTTTACCCAAGGGGTAAACTCTTGTGCAAGGGTTAATAGATTAACTATGGTCAAAGCCATAAGTGTTTGATGATACCCTTGAGTCAAAAGGATAGTTAAGTTAGAGGAAAGTTTCTAACCAAAGGTCAAAGGTGAGTTAACCATAAATGGCTATGTAAGAGCCTTTAATGGTTTGGAAGACTTTAGAGGTTAACCATTTGAAGACACAAAACCTTTAATGGTTATTGAAGACTTTGGAGGCTTTGAGAAGTGACTTCCCTTTTCTTAGGAATGTGACAATAATTAGGAGATGAATTAGGCTAAATTGGAAGTGATTAGAAGAATCTAGAAGGGGTTTAGGAGGAAAGTGGGAGATGTAGGAAAATGCAAGTGGATGAGGGAAAAGAATTTTAATTAAAATAAAATTACTTTATTTTAACTAAAATAGATGCAACTTGCATAAATACAATTGGGGGGATTTATAAATTAGATTTATTTGTTTGCAAGGATCAATTTAATTAAAAAGCGGAAAGGGGAATTAATTAAATAAAGTGATTTATTTAATTAAAGGCTAGAAAAGGTTTAGGTGAATTTAATTAAATAAATTGAGTAATTCATTTAATCAAATAGATGAAAATGAAGAAATTAATTAAATAGAAGTTAATTAATAGGAGGAATGGGGTTAAAATAAATATTAAATATTTATTTAGAAATGTGGTCAGATTTATATGTCTACATTTTGCCCCTCTTTGAAGTGACGTGTGTGCACATGTTGATTCAAAGAAAAATCACTGGATATGCTTGCCAAAAATTGATCAATATGATGTTGTGTGTCAAAGTTATCGATATGATGCCCCAGATGTAGATTTGATGAATGATATTGATGATGCCCCCTCGGGAGATGAATCAAGGATCTAGTGAAAAGTTGTCAAGTTGATGAGCATTTTTGAATTAATTGCAATATGAGAATATTGATTGCGTTGTATGCACATTATTGATTCATCTCCCAAAAAAATGATGTTGATGAGGTTAAAAATGAGAAAGTGGGAGTAAAATACATGCCCCACTTATTAACCCTTTGATTTTAACCTATTAAAAGGTAAAAAGTGACTTTGAAAAATCATTTGCACACTTGTCTCTTTGTGATTGTGACATTTGGAGCTTTGATGATGATGCCGATTCCATACTCCTCACATCGATTTGAGCACGTTAGGAAATACCAAAGATCCTCTGCATATGGCCCACTAGTAAGTGGCCAAAATCCATCTTCGTTTTCGATTAATTTTTTTTATTTTGGTCACATTTTTCAATTTTGGGTTAGATTTTGCCAGGTTAGCACGCAGGGTAGTTTGTCTAGCGCATACGATAGGAGTTTTAGCTTGTAGAAAACCCTAGGTAGGTTTAGCATCTCAGTGCCATATTGTAGCATAGTTGGGGGGTAGGTTAGTGCATAGGATGGTTTTAGCGCATAGGGTATGCATAGCTGCGCAATGGGTAGGTTAGTTAGCGCATAGGATATATTAGCGTGTTGGGTAAACAGGGTAGTGCAATGGGTAGGCCAGTTAGTGCATAGGTTAGTTTTAGCACATTGAGTGCATTTTATAGCGCATTTGTGGAAAAATTTAGCGCATATGTGGCAACTTAGTGCATTGCAGCCCTGATTTAGCGCGTAGGGTAAAAAGTTGGAAAAAAAAGTGTTGTGAAAAATGCGCCGTGAGTCAAATGAATTGGATAGATTGTGTAGATGTCGATATGGGTCTGTCAATTACTCTAATATGGTTCATGATCCAATGTGAGTCCTATTTTGTGATGATATCTGATGTGGATATGCTACTAGATTACATTATGAGTTTGTGTTTGATATGGATATTGTTTCGATATGAATTGCTTTTCAATATGGATTGCTGAGTTGATTTGAGTCTTGATTTCGATATGTGTCTGATTCTGATTTTGATGTGGGTCCTGATTTCGATATGGTTCAGATTTTGATATTGGTCTTTGATTTTTGATATGAGTCCTAATTTTTGATATGGGTCTTTGATTTTTGATATGGGTCTTGATTTTTGATATGAGTCTGATTTCGATATGGGTCTTTGATTTCGATATGGTTTGGACTTTGATATGGGTCTTTGATTTCAATATGGGTCCTTGATTTCAATATGGGTCTTTGATTTCGATATGGGTCTTTGAGTCTGATTTTGATATGGGTCTTTGAGTCTGATTTCGATATGGGTCTTTGATTTTGATATGGTTCTTTGAGTTTGATTTTGATATGGGTCTTTGATTTTGATATGAGTCAGATTTCAATATGGGTCTTTGATTTTGATATGGTTCGGATATTGATATGGGTCTTTGATTTTGGTATGGGTCTTTGACTTTGATTTCGATATGGTTCTTTGAGTCTGATTTTTATATGGGTCTTTGATTTTGATATGGGTTTTTGATTTAAATATGGTTCAGATTTTGATATGGGTCTTTTATTTCGATATGGGTCCTTGATTTTGATATGGGTCTTGATATGACACACTGATTGATTCACTAACATGATGTGAATATGTTTTTGATGTGCTTTTTGATGTGACTCTCATTTACAAGGTGAGTTATGTTTTTGATATATTTGATGGATGTGAGAACTGATGATGGATATGTGTTGATTTGCAAGCAGAGCTTCACGTTCTCCAGTCTTGGGAGTGATTCCAAGGCCATGGACACTTATCTCAGTTTGTCACAGGCTGACAGAGATGTGATTGAGAGATGTGGGTTATCATCTTTGCTAGACATGCTCTAGTATATCATTAACTGAGGGCTACTGACAGCTTTGGCAGAGAGGTGGCACAATGATACGAACACCTTTCACTTGGCGACTGGTGAGATGACAGTCACACCAGAGGAATGCTATCAGATTTTGTAGATTCCTATGGTTGGGGATTTGCTACCTTATGGGAAGATCAAGGAGGGTGGCATAAAGGCTCTCCGTCGTACTTTTAGGATGATGAGATTAGTGGCTATGAGATCCCACGGTAGGAGTTCTTGGATTTGGGTTACGCTCCACTTCCTTCAGTATTAGCAGGTTTCATTGGTGGGTTCTTGTGTCCCGACCATAGGTTGAAGGGACTAGTTGTTGGATGGGGATTACCTCTAGAGGACATGGTGATGCAAGGATGTAGGTTTGCATGGGGGTCTTGCATGTTGGCCCATCTATACAGAGAGCTTCACTAGGTAGTATATCTGGGATATACTAGTCTATAAGCTGGGGTGATATTGTTACAGGTGTGGGCCTGGGAGCATATACCAGTGTTGAGACCACTTGCAGATAGGGATAGGCCAATTGGTTAGGCATATGCTTATGGGTATATAGGTGTAGTTGTCTAGTGTAAGTTGGGAAAAATAGAGAATTGGCAGAGGGTGTTGGATGATATTGATACGGTCATCTAGAGACCGTATATGGATTGTGATGTGTGGGCAGAGGACGAGATAGAGATGCCCTGTGTATATATGTTGAGGTACCTGATTGGGCTGACACCATTTATTATTGAGTGATTCTTGCACAACCGCGTTCACAAAAAATATGGTAGACAACAAGGTATACCATAGGGAACCTGTTTGTATGCTCATCGGCGATAGGATGTGCCAGAGAGGGTACCTACCCTAGATAGCATAGTAGCTAGATGAGTACATTTCCCTAGCGAGATAGATCTGGGACTATGGGGCTGGGGTAGTGGATCCTGGGATGATAGAGGAGTTCTTAGCTTACTTCATGGCACATGCTGTGGCATGTATATCTGATCCGACATAGCTGTTGCCAACTTTCAATGATGATGAGGAGGAGCAGCCACAAAGGAAAGGGGGTTCGAGATGGAGAGAGTGATAACTCAATGATGAACCAATAGTGCCAAATCGGTACTGAGATGTGGGGGTGAATCAGTACAAACAAAAATATAGTCCAAAACTAGTTGGACAACAAATACTTCAAATAACTACAAGCAGTGATATTAGCTGAAGCAGAGTGCAACCGATAAGACCCAGAACTGCTAAAACAATCATAAACCGGTCACTCACTAAGCTTTCCTCTTAGCTCAATACTACAATACCATTACACCCTCATGCATGAACAGGTAAACTATTATCTGATCTTCACAACAGTTGGTTCAACATGTTTTATAGACAGGCATAAAACATAGAACCATCATGTGCTCAACAGGTAATAACAAAGCATCACAAAACAGAAGCATCACACATGACACACATATTTTTCACATGGAAACCCAACTGGGAAAATCCATGGTGGGGATGAATACCCACAAGTTGCTTTTGAACTCTTTTGAAGTCCACTCTGTTAGGAGCCTTGTCTGGTTAAAGACATTACAATAGGTTCTGCTAGGAACCAATCCTGTTAGGGATCACCCGGTTAAGGGATAGCAATAATACCCAGTTAAGGGTTAAACCCAGTAGGGTCACCTTGTTAGAGGATTTCAAGAACTCAATAGCTATAGGATCTCCAAAGTTCTATAGCTTCTCAGAACTCATTAACCTTGAGTTACCCGGTTAAGGGATTTGAATCAAGCCTGTTAAGACCACCTTGTTAGGGGATTTTGTATCAAGCCAGTTAAGGCTACCTTGTTAGGGGATTTTACAATTGTTGAAGTGGTTAGAGATCAACAGGAATTACAATGATCTGGTAACAACACTCAATGCTAATGCAGATCCATTTTGGCTCCTCTTCATCTTCTGCACATTCACTTTGCAGGTATCTCTTCTCTCCTTTGGTCTAGCAAGAATCATGTATCACTTCCTTAGGATACACACACACAACTTTTTCCAACAACCTTAGAAAGAAACACAACATCGACCTTATAGGAAACATACAGGTTGGTAGCAAAACCCCTAAACCCTAAACCTGTTAGGTTAAGCAATTCAAGTAGTTTGATCCTGACTGTTGAATCATACTACATTAAATGCAACAATCTTGAATCAATCTCAAGACATTCTCCATCATCCATTATCCACTGATTTCATGGTGGCTGATAACCCATCACGCATTATCATCGTTTGACAGACTTCACTCATTCTTGAGGTGGATAGGAATAGTCTTCTATATGCAAGATCCTTCACGCGCACAGAGCTTACATGGCAACACGATCTATTCTCCATTATATTACTAACACATCACACGAAGATCACCAATTGAGTCACACAGACTTGAGGTATTCCAACTGGAAATCCTGAAGTGGAAGCTACCTACCAACTAGTAGTCATACAATGCTTCCATGTGCCGGTTCCCATAACTACATGCCGGTTCACCTTGACATGCTGGTTCACCCTGAACAAATATACTGCTTCACTTTGGCATATAAACCGGTTCATACATATGCCAGTTCCCCCTTCTCACATATCACATATGTCAGTTCACTTCATAACACATATTGACATCAATGACAACATATAATGTCATTATGTCTTCATGCCAGTTCACATAGTGCCAATGATCTCCCCCTTTGTCATTGATGGCAATATACAAAAGATATCTTCTCTGCTTCACATCTTCTCCCCATTTGTTGCAGATATCTTTTCGCTTCACTCCTTCTCCCCCTTTGACAACAATGCAAAAGTGGAGGTACAAGCATCTCTGTTTCATCATACTGCTCCCCTTGAGGAGTAGCATCCTTCAACACATCAATCAAAAAAAATTTGACCTTGCAATACCTGATTGATGTGGAACAATTACTTTTAGTTCACCTCCTGAAGGGGCAATACCCCTAATTCACCTCTTAAGTGCACAAATGTAGTCTTTGGGAGAGGCTTGGTGAATATGTCTACTAACTGCTCCTTACTGGACACATGCTCTAGTGCAATCTCCTTATTCTAAACCTTTTCCCTGAAGAAATGATACTTAAGCTCAAAATGCTTGGTTCTAGAATGTAAAATCGGATTCTTTGATATATTGATAGCACTTGTGTTATCATAGAATATACTTACTAGTTCAGATACAGGGATCTTGAAGCCTTCCAGTACATGCTTCATTGTCTGAGTATAGTTCATGAAAGATGCAACATACTACACTTCTGCTGTAGACTGAGAGATACAACTCTTGTTTTTACTCATCCATGAGACCAGTCTACCACCGAGAAAGAATGCACCACCTGTTGTGCTCTTTCGGTCATCCACATTGCCTGCCCAATCAGCATCTATGAACACTTTTAGATTGAAATCATTGCTGTATGGGTACCACAATCCATAGTCAACTGTTCCCTTCAGATACCTAAGAATCTACTTGACTGCAATCAAGTGAGATTCTCTTGGACTCTTTTGGAACCTTGCAGTAATGCCAACTGCATGTGCAATATCCGGTCTGCTATGCACTACATAATGCAACTTACCAATCATTGATCGGTATTCCCTCTCATCAACCAGTGCGAAATCATCCTCTTTTATCAATTTGCAACCGGTCACCATCGGTGTACTAACCGGTTTGCTATCTTCCATGTCAAAAGTCTTCAACACCTCTTTGACATATTTGGACTGAGTGATGAAGATTCCATCTTTCATCTGCTGGATCTACAGTCCAATGAAGAACTTAATCTCCCCTGTGAGTGACATCTCAAACTCTTTCTTCATCTCATCAGCAAACTCATGACTCATCTTGTCATCTCCTCCAAAGATAATATCATCAACAAAAACCTCACAGATCAGGATATGATCTCCTTCAGACTTCAAGTAGATATTGCTATCTTCACTTGTTCTCTCAAATCCAATCTTCACAAGATGGGAATGTAGGCGCTCATACCATGCCCTAGGTGCTTGCTTTAGACCATATAATTCTTTATGTAGCCTACATACCATGTCATTGTCTTCAGATAGGGCAAACCCCTCTGGTTGCTCAATATACACTTCCTCTTCAAGTACACCATTTAGGAATGCAGATTTTACATCCATTTAATATACTTTGAACCTTTTAAAGGCTGCATATGCAAGAAGCATACAAACTCCTTCCAATCTAGCTATAGGAGCAAAGGTTTCTCCATAGTCCTCTCCTTCTTCTTGAGCATATCCTTTGCACACCAATCTGGCTTTATTCCTAATCACTGTGCCATCCTCATTCAACTTGTTTCTAAACACCCATTTGGTGCCAATGACATTTTTATGCTCTGGTCTGGGTACCAAGGACCATGTACCATTTTTCTGTATCTGCTCAAGTTCCTCTTCCATTGCCTTGATCCAGTCTTCATCTTTATGAGCCTCTTTGAATGATTTAGGCTCAAATTTAGAGATCATACATGAGTTTTCTCTGATCTTTCTTCTTGTAAGGATTTCTACATCCTTATCTCCTATGATCTGGTTAGGATCATGATTCATCTTGACATATCGAGGAATGGTCTTAACTGGTTCTTCTTGCTTTTCTTCTTCATCCTCATCTTCTTCAGTCTCAACATTCACTGGTTCAGGAACACTGTTATTGGTACTTGATTGACTAACAACCAATTCCCAGAAGGTTGCAACTGGTTCATTTACAACTTTCTCACTGCCCGTTTCCTTAGTCTTCTCAGAGGATTCATCAACTCTTACATTGATGCTTTCCATAATTCTCTGAGTCCTATTGTTGTAGCACTTGAAAGCTTTACTCTTGGTACAATATCCTAGAAATATTCCCTCATCACATTTAGCTTCAAATTTTCCCTGATGTTGATAACTCAATGATGAACCACTAGTACCAAATTGGTACTGAGAGGGGTGGGGGGTGAATCAGTACCAACACAAATACAGTCAAAAACCAGTTTGATAGCATATACCCCAAATGACTGATAAACAAGGATACCGGTAAAACAGAGTGCAATCGGTAACATCTAGTATAGCTCAACCAGTCATGAATTGGTAACTCAATAAGCTTTTCTCTTAGCTCAATACCTCATTATCATTATATTCTCATCCACAAACTAGTAAACTTAACCAACAGATCTTCATAACAGTGAGTTCAATGTGTTTTATAGACAGGCATAAAACATAGAACCTTCATGTGCTTAACAGATAAAATAGAGCATCACAAGACAAGAGCATTACACATGAGACACATATTTTTCATGTGGAAACCCAACTGGGAAAAACCATGGTAGGGATGAATACCCACAAGCTGCTTTTTGAACACTTTAGAAGTCCGCTCTGTTAGGAGCCTTGTTCAGTTAAGGACATTACAATACGTTCTGGTAGGAACCGATCCTGTTAAGGATCACCCGGTTAAGGGATACCTGGTAGGGTCACCTTGTTAGAGGATTTTAAGAACTCAATAGCTGAAAGGATCTCCTAAGCTTCTCTAGCTTCTCAGAACTCATTAGCCTTGAGTTACCCGGTTAAGACCACCCAATTTAAGGGATTTTGAATCAAGCCAGTTAAGGCTACCCTATTAGGGGATTTTACAACTGTTGAAGTGGTTAGAGATCAATAGGTATTACAATGATCTGTTAACAACACTCAATGCTAATGCAGATCTGTTTAGGCTCCTCTTTTCCTTCTGCACATTCACTTTGCAGGTATCTCTTCTCTCCTTTGGTTTGGCAAGAATCCCGTTTCACTTTCCTTGGATACACACTCACAACTTTTTCCAACAACCTCAGACAGAAACCCAACATCGACCTTATAGGAAACATATAGGTCGGTAGCAAAAACCCTAAACCCTAAACCTGTTAGGTTGAGCAATTCAAACAGTTCGATCCTGACCATTGAATCATACTGCATTAAATGCACCAGTCTTGAATCAATCTCAAGACATTCTCCATCGTCCATTATCCACCATTTTCATGGCAGCTGATAACCCATCACGTGTTATCACCATTTGATAGACTTCGCACATTCTCGAGGTAGATAGGAATAGTCATCTTCATGCAAGATCCTTCACGCACACAGAGCTTATGTGGCAACATGATCTATCCTCCATCATACTGCTAACTTATCACACAAAGATCACCAATTGAGTCACACTGACTTGAGGTACTCCAACCAGAAACCCCGAAGTGGAAGTTGCCTACCAATCGATAGTCATACAGTGCTTCCATGTGCCGGTTCCCATAACTACATGCCGGTTCACCTTGAGCAAATATGCCACTTCACTTTGGCATATATCGGTTCACACATATGCCGGTTCCTCTTTCTTCACTTATCACATGTGCTGGTTCACACTATGTCCCATATTGACATCAATGACAACATACAATATCATTATGTCTTTATGCCGGTTCACATAAGGCTCATGCCGGTTGACATAATGCCAATAATCTCCCCCTTTGGCATTGATGGCAATATACAAAAGATATCTTCTCTGCTTCCCATCTTCTCCCCATTTGCTGCAGATATCTTTTCGCTTCACTCCTTCTCCCCCTTTGACAACAATATGAAAGTGGAGGTACAATCATCACTATTCCATCATGCTGCTTCCCCTAAGGAGTAGCATCCATAAACACACGAATCGACCAAAGATTTGTCATTCAATACCTGAATGATGTGGAATAATCACTTTTAGTTCACCACCTAAAGGGGCAAGACCCCTAATTCACCTCTCAAATGCACAAATGTTGTCTTTGGGAGAGGCTTGGTGAATATGTCTGCTAACTGCTCCTTACTAGACACATGCTCCAGTGCAATCTCTTTATTCTGAACCTTTTCCCTCAAGAAATGATACTTAAGCTCAAAATGCTTGGTTCTAGAATGTAAAACCGGATTCTTTGATATATTGATAGCACTTGTGTTATCACAGAATATACTTACCGGTTCAGATACATGGATCTTGAAGCCTTCCAGTACTTGCTTCATCCAGATTGTCTGAGTGCAGTTCATGAAAGCTGCAACATACTTTGCTTCCACTATAGATTGAGAGATGCAACTCTACTTTTTACTCATCCTTGAGACCAGTCTACCATTGAGAAAGAATGCACCACCGGTTGTGCTCTTCCAGTCATCCACATTATCGGCCCAATCAACATCTGTGAATACTTTCAGATTGAAATTATTGCTGTATGGGTACCATAATCCATATTCAACAGTTCCCTTCAGATACCTAAGAATCCTCTTGACTGCACTCAAGTGAGATTCTCTTAGACTCTTCTGGAACCTTGCAGTGATGCCAACTGCATGTGCAATATCCGGTCTACTATGCACTAAAAAATGCAACTTACCAATCATTGAGCGGTATTCCTTCTCATCAACCACTGTGGAATCATCCTCCTTTGTCAATTTGCAACCGGTCACCATCGGTGTACCAACCGGTTTGCTATCTTCCATGCCAAAAGTATTCAACACCTCTTTGACATATTTGGACTGAGTGATGAAGATTCCATCTTTCATCTACTGGATCTACAGTCCAATGAAGAACTTAATCTCCCCTATGAGTGACATCTCAAACTCTTTCTTCATCTCATCAGCAAACTCATGACTCATCTTGTCATCTCCTCCAAAGATAATGTCATCAACAAAAACTTCATAGATCAGAATCTGATCTTCTTCAGACTTCAAGTATATATTGCTATCTTCACTTGTTCTCTCAAATCCAATCTTCACAAGATGGGAATGTAGGCACTCATACCATGCCCTAGGTGCTTGCTTTATACCATATAATGCTTTATGTAGCCTACATACCATGTCACTGTCTTTAGATAGGGCAAACCCATCTGGTTGTTCAATATACACCTCCTCTTCAAGTACACCATTTAGGAATGCATATTTTACATCCATTTGATATACCTTGAACCTCTTAAAAGCTGCATATGCAAGAAGCATACAAACTCCTTCCAATCTGGCTACAGGAGCAAAGGTTTCCCCATAGTCTTCACCTTCTTCTTGAGCATATCCTTTGCATACCAGTCTGGCTTTATTCCTAATCACTGTGCCATCCTCATTCAACTTATTTCTGAACACCCATTTGGTGCCGATGACATTTTTATTCTCTAGTCTGGGTACCAAGGACCATGTAACATTTTTCTCTATCTGGTCAAATTCTTCTTCCATTGCCTTGATCCAGCCTTCATCTTTATGAGCCTCTTTGAATGACTTAGGCTCAAATTCAGAGATCATACATGAGTTTTCTCTGATCTTTCTTCTAGTAGCATCCTTATCACCTATGATCTGCTTGGGATCATGATTCAACTTGAAATACTGAGGAATGGTCTTAACTGGTTCTTCTTGCTTTTCTTCTTCATCCTCATCTTCATCAGTATTAGCATTCACCGGTTCAGGAACACTGTTATTGGTACTAGATTGACTGACAACCGGTTCCCAGAAGGTTGCAACCGGTTCATTTACAACTTGCTCACTGCCAGTTTTCTCAGTCTTCTCAGAGGATTCATCAACTCTTACATTGATGCTTTCCATAATTCTCTGAGTCCTATTGTTGTAGCACTTGAAAGCTTTACTCTTGGTGGAATATCCTAGAAATATTCCTTCATCACATTTAGCTTCAAATTTGCCTTGATGTTCACTCCTCTTGATGTAACATTTGCTACCAAATACCTTAAAGTAGTCTACCATAGGTGTCTTACCGGTCCAATACTCATAAGGAGTTTTGTCCTTACCCTTTTTGATGAGTACTTGGTTCATAGTGTAAACTGTAGTGCTCACCGCTACTCTCCAAAAGGTGTGAGCAACCTTTCCTTGGATCAACATAGTTCTAGCTACTTCAACCATAGTCTAGTTATTCCTCTCTGCTAGGCCATTCTGCTGTGGAGTCCGGGGGATAGACAACTGTCTCTTGATGCCGAATTCTTCACAAAACTTGTTGAATTCACTGGAAGTGAATTCCCCTCCTTGATCAGTTCTGAGACATTTGATCCTCTTACCGCTTTCCTTCTCCACTAATTCTTTGAAAGCTTTGAATTTCCCAAAAGCTTTAGACTTGTCTTTCAAGAATGTGACCCACATCATTCTTGAGCAGTCATCAGTGAGAATCATGAAGTACTTATCACCCTGCACACTTCTAGTTTTCATAGGACCACATAAATCAGTATGCACAAGATCAAGCAAATTGTCAGTAGTGAAAGATTTACCTTTAAAGGTTGAGGAAGACATTTTCCCCAACTGACATTCTCTACACAAGGTATTATCTAGTTTTCTCAGCACCGGTAACCCTCTAACTACCTTGATCTTACTAGCCTTTACAATGTTATCAAAGTTCACATGGCAGAATCTCCTATGCCATATCCAGCTATCATCAAGCTTAGCCATAAGACATGTACTTATATTTTCCTTTAGATGAAATAGGTTACCTTTAGTCTGCATGTCGGTGGCTACCAATTTACCATCTTCACCTTTGATTATGCAAACTCCATTCTTGAATTGCAGAGTGAGACCACTATCATTTAGCTGGGCAACACTTAGAAGGTTGTGTCTAAGACCATCAACCTAGTGCACATTGTCAGCACTACTCTTTCCATTCAAAGAGATGGACCCTCTGCCTTTGACCATGCATGGTGCATCATTACCAAAGTGAACCACACCACCATCATACTCCTCTAAGGATAGAAATTTGCTCCGGTCACCAGTCATATGGTGAGAACAACCACTATCAATGATCGACTCATTGGAATCATCAAACCGGGAGACAAGAGCCTTCTTGTCTGCCACATCTTCCTTTACAACAACAAACACAATGTCTTCATTCTCTTCATCTTCTGATTCCTCATCTGTGACACCTTCATCAACTGCCACAAAACATATTCTCCGGTTTCCTCCTTTGAATTTCTTGAACCTTTCCGATTTATCCTTGTTGTCACTATTAGGATAGTTCATAGCAATATGTCCTATCTGGTTACAGGAGAAACATTTCAAAGGAAGCTTAAATTTGTATTTACCAGTCCCTTTTGGAAATCTCATGGCTAGAAGAGCTTCAAATTCCATCAGAAACTCTTCATCTTTCATTTCTCTATTTTGACTAGGTTCCCCACTAGTGCTAGCCTCTTTTCCTTTTGTGGATGGTATAGTAGAAGCTTTAAAAGCTGATTCTGTCTTTTGAATACTACCATCAAAACTATTCAGCTCATAGGCTATCAACTTGGCTATGATGGAGTCCAAGGACGCCTTACACTTGTCTATTGATCTCAGCTCCTGAATAGTAGCAACCCTTATTGCATAGACCGACAACATGGATCTCAGGACTTTGCTTACCATAGTGGAATCTTCTATTTTGCCACCTGCATTTTTTATTTCTCCAACCACTGTTTTGATTCTTATTCCATACTGCTGAATGGTCTCTCCTTCAACCATCTGCATGTCTTCAAACTTTCCTCTCAGGCTTTCTTCCTTAGCCTATTTTACATTCTCATCACCACCATAGATTTTTCAAGGGCATCCCATACCTCTTTAGGATTTGCCTTGTCCTGATCATCAATAAACTCAATGTTAGAAAGACTATTGATGATGGCTTCCATGACTTGCCCATTTTCTTGTATCTCTCTCTTTTGGTCATCGGTGAGAGTACCGGTAGGAACAACATATACATTTTCAACATAACTCCAGTGTTGAACACCCATGCTTTTGATGAATATCTTCATCCTGTCCTTCCATATACCAAAGTTTTCCCTATTGAACTTTGGACCTTCCCTCTTCATCATTTGGCTAGGATATTTTCCTCAAGTAGTTAAGCTTACAACACAGATGACCTGGAGTGCTCTGATACCAATTGATAACTCAATGATGAACCACTAGTACCAAACCAGTACTGAGAGGGGGGGGGTGAATTACTACCAACACAAATACAGTCAAAAACTAGTTTGACAGCAAATACCCCAAATGACTGATAAACAGGGATACCGGTAAAACAAAGTGCAACTGGTAACATCCAGTATAGCTCAATCAGTCATGAACCGGTCACTCAATAAGCTCTTCTCTTAGCTCAATACCACATTATCATTATATTCTCATCCACAAACTAGTAAAATTAACCATCACATCTTCACAACAATGAGTTCAATGTGTTTTATAGATAGGCATAAAACATAGAACCTTCATGTGCTTAACAGATAAAACAGAGCATCACAAGGCAAGAGCATTACACATGACACACATATTTTTCATGTGGAAACCCAACTAGGAAAAACCACGGTGGGGATGAATACCCACAAGATGCTTTTTGAACTCTTTAGAAGTCCACTCTGTTAGGAGCCTTGTCCGATTAAGGACATTACAATAGGTTCTGGTAGGAACCGATCCTGTTAAGGATCACCCGATTAAGGGTTAAACCCGGTAGGATCACCTTGTTAGAGGATTTTAAGAACTCAATAGTGGAAAGGATCTCCTAAGCTTCTCTAGCTTCTCAAAACTCATTAGCCTCGAGTTACCCAGTTAAGGGATTTGAGACAAGCTAGTTAAGACCACCCGATTTAAGGGATTTTGAATCAAGCTAGTTAAGGCTACCCTGTTAGGGGATTTTACAACTGTTGAAGTGGTTAGAGATCAACAAGTATTACAATGATCTGTTAACAACACTCAATGCTAATGCAAATCCATTTAGGCTCCTCTTTTCCTTCTGCACATTCACTTTGCAGGTATCTCTTCTCTCCTTTGGTCTGGCAAGAATCACGTATCACTTTCCTTGGATACACACTCACAACTTTTGCCAATAACCTCAGACAGAAACCCAACGTCGACCTTATAGGAAACGTACAGGTCGGTAGCAAAAACCCTTAACCCTAAACCTGTTAGGTTGAGCAATTCAAATGGTTCGATCCTGACCGTTGAATCATACTACATTAAATGCACCAGTCTTGAATCGATCTCAAGACATTCTCCATTGTCTATTATCCACCGTTTTCATGGCGGCTGATAACCCATCACGCGTTATCACTATTTGACAGACTTCACAGATTCCTGAGGTAGATAGGAATAGTCATCTTCATGCAAGATCCTTCACGCACACAGAGCTTACATGGCAACATGATCTGTCCTCCATCATACTGATAACTTATCACACAAAGATCACCGATTGAGTCACATAGACTTTTGGTACTCCAATCGGAAACCCCGAAGTGGAAGCTGCCTACCAATCGATAGTCATACAGTGCTTCCATGTGCTGGTTCCCATAACTACATGCCAGTTCACCTTGAACAAATATGCCACTTCACTTTGGCATATACCGGTTCACACATATGCCGGTTCCTCTTTCTTCACTTATCACATGTGCTGGTTCACAATATGTCCCATATTGACATCAATGACAACATAGAATATCATTATGTCTTTATGATGGTTCACATAAGGCTCATGTCAGTTCACATAATGCCAACAGATGTTCACTCCTCTTGATGTAACATTTGCTAGCAAATACCTTAAAGTAGCTAACCATAGGTGTCTTACCGGTCCAATACTCATAAGGAGTTTTGTCCTCCTTACCCTTTTTGAAGAGTACCCGGTTCATAGTGTAGACTGCAGTGCTCACCGCTTCTCTCCAAAAGGTGTGAGCTACCTTTCCTTGAATCAACATGGTTCTAGCTGCTTCAACCATAGTCCGGTTATTCCTCTCTGCTAGGCCATTCTGCTGTGGAGTCCGGGGGGGCAGACAACTGTCTCTTGATGCCAAATTATTCACAATACTTTTGTTGAATTCACTGGAAGTGAATTCCCCTCCTTGATCAGTTCTGAGACACTTGATCCTTTTACTGCTTTCCTTCTCCACTAATGCCCTAAAAGCTTTGAATTTCCCAAAAGCTTCAGACTTGTCTTTCAAGAATGTGACCCACATCATTCTTGAGTAGTCATCAGTGAGGATCATGAAGTACCTATCACCCTGCACACTTCTAGTTTTCATAGGACCACACAAATCAGTATGTACAAGATCAAGCAAGTTGTCAGCAGTGAAAGATTTACCTTTAAAAGTTGAGGAAGACATTTTCCCCAATTGACATTCTCTACACAAGGTATTATCTGGTTTGTTTAGCACTAGCAACCCTCTAACTTCCTTGATCTTACAAGCCTTTACAATGTTATCAAAGTTTATATGACAGAGTCTCCTATGCCATATCCAACTATCATCAAGCTTAGCCATAAGACAGGCACTTACAATTGCATTCAACTGAAATAAGTTACCTTTGGTCTGCATGCCAGTGGCCACCAATTTACCATCTTTTCCTTTGTTTCTGCAAACTCCCTTCTTGAATTGCAAAGTGAGGCCACTGTCATTTAGTTGGGCAACACTTAGAAGGTTGTGTCTGAGACCATCAACCCACTACACATTGTCAGCACTACTTTTTCCATCCAAAGAGATGGACCCTCTGCCTTTGACCATGCATGGTGCATCATTGCCAAAGCGAACCACACCACTATCATACTCCTCTAAGGATATAAACTTGCTCCAGTCACCAGTCATATGGTGAGAACAACCACTATCAATAATCCACTCATTTGAATTATCAAAACGAGAGACAAGAGCCTTCTTGTCTGCCACATCTTGCTTTATAGCAACAAACACAATGTGTTCATTCTCTTCATCTTCTGATTCCTCATCTATAACACCTTCATCAACTGCCACAAAATAGTTTCTCCAGTTTCCTCCTTTGAATTTGTTGAACCTCTCCAGTTTATCCTTGTTGTCGCTATTAGGATAGTTCAAAGCAATATGTCCTATCCTGTTACAAGAAAAACATTTCAAAGGGAGCTTACCTTTGTATTTACCAGTTCCTTTTGGAAATTTCCTGGCAAGAAGAGCTTCAAATTCCATCAGAAACTCCTCATCATTCATTTCTCTGCTCTGACTAGGTTCCCTACTAGTGCTAGCCTCTTTTCCTTTTCTGGATGGTATAGCAGAGGCTTTAAAAGCTGATTCTATCTTTTGAACACTACCATCAAAACTATTCAACTCATAGGCTGTCAACTTGGCTATGATGGAGTCCAAGGACACCTTAGACTTGTCTATTGATCTCAGCTCCTGAATAGCAGCAACCCTTATTGCATAGACTGGCAACAGGGATCTCAGGACTTTGCTTGCCACAGTTGAATCTTCTATTTTACCACCTGCACTCTTGATTTCTCCAACAACCATTTTGATTCTTATTCCATACTGTTGAATGGTCTCTCCTTCAACCATCCTCATGTCTTGAAACTTACCTCTGAGGCTTTCTTCCTTAGCCTATTTTACATGCTCATCACCACCATAGATAATTTCAAGAGCATCCCATACCTCTTTGGGATTTGCCTTGTCCTGAACATCAATAAACTCAATGTCAGATAGACTACTGATGAGGGCTTCCATGACTTGCCCATTTTCTTGTATCTCTCTCTTTTGGTCATTAGTGAGAGTATTGGTAGGAACAACATATACATTTTCAACATAACTCCAGTGTTGAACACCCATGCTTTTGATGAATATCTTCATCCTGTCTTTCCATATACCGAAATTTTCACTGTTAAACTTTGGACCTTCCGTCTTCATCATTTGACTAGGTTTTTTTCCTCAAGTGGTTAAGCTTACAACACTGAAGGACCTGGAGGGCTCTGATACCAATTGATAACTCAATGATGAATCAATAGTGCCAAACCGGTACTGAGAGGGGGAGGTGAATTGGTACAAACAAAAATACAGTCCAAAACCGGTTGGACAACAAATACTTCAAATAACTACAAGCAGTGATATTAGCTGAAGCAAAGTGCAACCGGTAAGAACTAGAACTGCTAAAAAAATCATAAACTGGTCACTCACTAAGCTTTCCTGTTAGCTCAATACTACAATACCATTACACCCTCATGCATGAACAGGTAAACTATTATCTGATCTTCACAACAGTTGGTTCAACATGTTTTATAGACAGGCATAAAACATAGAACCATCGTGTGCTCAACAGGTAATAACAAAGCATCACAAAACATAAGCATCACACATGACAGACATATTTTTCATGTGGAAACCCAATTGGGAAAAACCACGGTGGGGATGAATACCCACAAATTGCTTTTGAACTCTTTTGAAGTCCACTCTGTTAGGAGCCTTGTACGGTTAAAGACATTACAATAGGTTCTTCTAGGAACCGATCTTGTTAGGGATCACTTGATTAAGGGATAGCAATAATACTCGGTTAAGGGTTAAACCCAGTAGGGTCACCTTGTTAGAGGATTTCAAGAACTCAATAGCTAAAGGATCTCTAGAGCTCTATAGCTTCTCAGAACTCATTAACCTTGAGTTACCCGGTTAAGGGATTTGAATCAAGCCTGTTAAGACCACCCTGTTAGGGGATTTTGTATCAAGCCAATTAAGGGTACCCTGTTAGGGGATTTTACAATTGTTGAAGTGGTTAGAGATCAATAGGAATTATAATGATCTGGTAACAACACTCAATGCTAATGCAGATCCATTTTGGCTCCTCTTCACCTTCTACACATTCACTTTGTAGGTATCTCTTCTGTCCTTTGGTCTAGCAAGAATCACGTATCACTTCCTTAGGATACACACGCACAACTTTTTCCAACAACCTTAGAAAGAAACATAACATCAACCTTATAGGAAACATATAGGTCGGTAGCAAAAACCCTAAACCCTAAACCTGTTAGGTTAAGCAATTCAAGCGGTTCGATCCTGACCGTTGAATCATACTGCATTAAATGCAACAATCTTGAATCGATCTCAAGAAATTCTCCATCGTCAATTATCCACTAATTTCATGGCGGCTGATAACTCATCACGCGTTATCATCGTTTGACAAACTTTGCTCATTCCCGAGGTGGATAGGAATATTCTTCTATATCCAAGATCCTTCATGCACATAGAGCTTACATGGCAACACGATCTGTCCACCATTATACTGCTAACTCATCACACGAAGATCACCGATTGAGTCACACAAACTTGAGGTATTCCAACCAGAAATCCTGAAGTGGAAGCTACCTACCAACCGGTAGTCATACAATGCTTCCATGTGTTGGTTCCCATAACTACATGCAGGTTCACCTTGACATGCCGGTTCACCCTGAATAAATATACTGCTTCACTTTGGCATATAAACCGGTTCATACATATGCCAGTTCCCCCTTCTCACATATCACATATGCTAGTTCACTTCATAACACATATTGACATCAATGACAACATATAATGTCATTATGTCTTCATGCCGGTTCACATAATGCCAACATAGAGGAGGATGAGGAAGAAGAGGTAGGAGAGGGAGGTGGAGGCAGTGGCAGAGGAGATGGAGGTGGTGGAGGAGGAATAGGTAGAGGAGGTAGAGGTGGAGATAGAGGTGGCATTAGAGGTGGAGATAGAAGTAGAGGGGGTGGTGGAGATGAAGGTAGAGGTGAGGATAGCAGAGGTCGTCTTGTTCTTGGTGCTAGTGGGCGTGGGAGGCTAGGTGTATTGTTAGCTGCTATGGGAGGGATAGGGGATGATAGGCAACCCACCCAAAGGAGGAGATCTGACGTTCTACCTCCACCAGTGCCTTGGACAGGGATAGGTGCAAGTGGGACTATGACACAGGTACTCATTTAGATTAGGGTGCCCACCCACCAACATGATTCTTAGATCAAAGCGTTATAGGTCTTGATGCAGGAGTTGCAGGCATAGGTGTTAGCACAATAGCGATAGATTACACAGCTACAGGTAGAGCGAGATACAATAGTAGTGCACTTGGGTTGAGAATAGGCCCTTGCTGACAGGTTAGAGAGAGCTTCAACTGGTGCCCCACTCCACGACACACTAAGAGATATAGTACTCGACCAAGGAGGTTGAGTATTATAGGTGTTCATATGAGGAGATGGTCCCTCAAGATCACATAGCTCCTAGCTATGCTGCAGTGGCATCCACTCGATCTGGCCATAGTCATATGAGGACAGAGAGTAGAGGTGTTATGGGGCCTGCCTAACATGATCCATCTGGTGGAGATCCGGGAGCTGGGACATTTGCTTCCAAACTGTCTGCCTCAGGAGATAGTCATACATGAGAGACATGTCTTTGTTGTATTTGATTACTTTTGTTGCACTGATAGACATGATATCCCTTGGACATTTTGATAGTTTTGATATATATATATATATATATATATATATATATATATATATATATATATATATATGGCTTTTGATTTTCCCCGATCCACATGTGATGTGTTACTGATGATGCTATGAGTTTATGATGCACATTATGTTTTGATATGACGATACTATGAGGATGATTAATTGCTTTTAGATAATAATGATGTTCTTGATCTCTTTATGTTGATTACTATATGATGATGTGAACGAATGATTCGTGATGTGCTGGGTGATAATGTGATGATGTATTTGTGTTTACTTTGATATGAGATGTGATGTTATCTGAATGTTATGATTTGTGAGATGTATCTTGAAAATGAGATGTATGATAATGATAATGAGATGTGAGACTAATGCAAGATTAAAATGATATGAAACTAAATGCAAGTTTAAAATGATATGCATCTAAATACAAGTTAAAAATGATATGCAACTAAATGCAAGTGTATGCAACTAAATGATCACTTTAATTATGTCATTGTCATTCCCATTTAGTCACTTGTTTGTGATCTTTTTTGTCATCATGGAGATTTTGATATGTTGAAAGTTAATACAAGCATCATGGTATAATTGAACCATAATGACCTGAGTAAAACTTACATGGATGTTTGATATTGCAAGATGACACAAGCGTCGAGGTATATTGAAGCAAGGCAACCTGAGTGTTGCTTGCGTAAAATAGACAAGAGTTAACCATTTTTATGTGCAAAGTGGAAAATTTCTTCAATGATATTGTAGTCACATAAATCTGTCCACTTAATTAAAATGAATATTTAGTATTTATTTGATTATTTAACCATCAATCAATAATTAATTAAATTAATATATTTAATTAATTCATCTTAACCCTCTTCTCCTATTAATTAAATAAATTATTCAATTTATTTGATTTAATTCACTTAACCAAATTCAGACCATTAATTAAATAAATAAATCATATTTATTTAATTAAATCTTCTCTCACATTTAAATAAATTAATATTTATTTAAATTCCCCCAAAATCTCATCTTTCACATTTAAATAAATAAATAATTTATTTAAATCACCTTTATCCTCCACCCACTTGTATTTTCCTACAAATGCAAGTTGCACAACTATTTTAAATAAATCATTTGTTTAAATCACCTTTATCCTCCACCCACTTGCATTTTCCTACAAATGCAAGTTGCACAACTATTTTAAATAAATTATTTATTTCAAATCCTATTTATCCTCACCCACTTGAAACCTTTAATGGTTTCCCTTAAAGTCTTCAAAACTTAATGGCTTTAAAGTCTTCAAACTTGATGGCTTCCTTCTATAGTCTTCTTAAGCCTTTAATGGTTTCCCTTAAAGTCTTAAGACTTTAATTGCTTCCCTTAAAGTCTTCAAGCCTTTAATGGTTTCCCTCAAAGTCTTCAAGCATTTTAATGCTTTAACTTCCGTTTTCTCATTTAAATAAATTAATATTTATTTGAATATTTATCCAAATGCAAATTACACCATTAAATTGAAATAAATGATTTTATTTTAATTGAAAATACCAAAATTCCTCCCACTTGCATTTTCCTACAAAATCCACTTGCATGCCTAAACCCCTTCTAGATTCTTCTAAACCCTTCCTAATTAACCTAATCCATCCCCTAAATATTGTCACATTCCTAAGCAAATTGAAGTCACTTCTCAAAGACTCCAAAGTCTTTGAAAAGCAATTAATGCTTTGTGTGTTCAACAAATTAACCTCTAAAGTCTTCCAAACCACTTATGGCTATTACATGACCATTAATGGTTAATTCCACTTGCACCCATGGTTAAGGACTTTGATCCCTAACTTAACCCTCATGTAACCCATGTGTCTCTTCAAAGCATTTATTTCCTTGAATAGGGTAACCATCATGTCCCCTCAAGCATTTAATGCTCCTTATCTCTCCTCTCAAGCCTCCTCATGGTGACACTTGTCAACATGGGACTGGGTTGAAAGTCTCACATGGATTGAATATCTTTCAATCCTAACCCTTGTTAAGATTGCTCAATCTTAACCCTTCATTTCCCCATTTCTTTTATAAATAGAACCCTTCTCCTCAAGCAAAGGAGGAAAGCATTAGAGTATTGTTGTTATACTGGCATTAGCATAGAGATTTTTCATAGCATCACTATCTACACTTGCATAGCATTTGTTTATCATATTCAACCATCTTGAATCTCCATATGGCATCCATGGCTAGTGCTAAAAGCTGAGAGCTACACTCATTTGGGACTTGGAGAGGGGAGAAACAAGGGAGAAGCATCAAAAGGCATCATGGAAGCATCTTAGAGAGGCTCTTCTCCTTTCTTTTATTTTGTTAAACTTCTTTCATGCTTTTTAAAATCTCTTTTGATATGTTTGGAATGGTTTTTAGTTCTTTGTTTTGTTTTTATGGTTGAAACTAACTTATTAACATTGAACTTTGTTGTTGCCTTTTCCCCATTTCCATGACATCAGATATGTTTCCAATCATGTCTTGAGACAAATTTTTACCATATGAATGATCGCCTCACAAACAGAAAACCAAAGAAAATATCAGATTCCTTCATTGCTTGTCTAGCTTAGTGCATCCTTGAGTAGCTCAAGAGATCTAATGATTCAGAAACCAAGATACAAATAATCAAAACTTCATGCCAAATGTAAACAAATTATAATTCAGAAAAATCATCCATCATGTGTGTGTTGAAGTTGCACTTGGATAATGATCCTATTTTCTAGCTCGATGAGTAGTTTTGACAATGGTTCCCTAGTATGCTGCGATCCTTGTTTGTTGTCTGAATGCTAAAGTGAGATGAATGTTGCCCCTAGTTATGGATATTTTTTGATGTGGATATATTCATTTATCACCAAGCCATGGTGGGATATGACATGGATAAATGTTTTAGATAATCAAGGACAGTGACTACACTAAGTATGTCCGAGATAATGTTGCATGTATAAGCGTTTGGTGATGGCTATAGGCTTAGATCAGATGGATCAAAGATATGATGTGAGTAATAATAAATAGAGGAGTTTTTATCTCAAAAATAACACCTGTTGCTAGGTTTTCACCATTTTTTTTATTGCACTCTTTGATATGTTTTTCAATATTTTTTTTTTGTATTTTTTCAATTTTTCAATTTTTTTTGCTTTTTTGGCTTGATCCATGCATTGGATGACTCAAGTGTAGAACTTATTCAGGTGGATGCTATTGGTTTGTTCATCGAACATGTCCCCCTCTGAAGTTGAGAACTGATATGCTCCTGATCTGTAGGCTGATATGATGACAAAGGGTCCTAACCAGTTAGGTTCAAATTTTCCCTCTTTTCTCGATCTTCCTGATTTCTAGGATTTTGTTTTAGTATGAGATCACTGACTTTGAAAGCCTTGGGATGAATTTGTTATTATAGCTTCTACATATTCATTGCTGATATTCCTTGAGATGATCATAGGCGCGTTGTCATTTTTCATCAAGAAGTTCTAGTTCCTGCAACCTGTTTACTCAATATTCCTCATCTGGTATGAGGCCCTTCAAAGATACTCAGAGAGATGGGATTTCGACCTCAACAGGTAGAATTTCTTTTGAACCATACACCAATAAATATGGTGTAGTCCCTCTAGGTGTCTGGATACTAGTCCTATAGGCCCAAAGTGCCAGATTGAGTTGTACATGCCAAGCCTTGCCAACATCATTTACTGTTTTCTTGAGGATTTTCAGGATTGTTTTGTTTGATGCTTCTACTTGGCCATTCCCCTGTGGGTAGTAGGGTGTGGAGAAGCGATGTTGGATTTTGAATCATTTGCATAGTTCTCACACATCTTGATTCTTGAAAGGATGTCTGTTATCTATGATGATGGAACTAGGAATACCATATCTACAAATGAGATAGTTGAGGATGAATGATGAGATCTATTTTCCAGTTACGGTGGTCATCGAGACTGCTTCGATCCACTTGGTGAAATACTCCGTGGTGGTGATAATGAAGTTATGCCCATTTGAAGAGGAAGGATGAATCTTTCCTACCAGATCAACTCCCCATTGATAGAAAGGCCAAGATGTGGTAAACAATTGTAGCTCCTGCGCTGGTGCATGTATGCGGTTACTGTGAATTTGACATTTAGGACATTTCTTAGAAAATTAATAGGATTCTCTTTCCATTGTTGGCCAGTAATATCCCATTCTCAGAAGTTTCCTGGCGAGAGTAGGACCACTTCAATGCATACTGCAAATATCTTCATGAAGCTCATGTAAGGCAGGGTCAGATTCATTATGATGGAGGCATTGAAGAAGAGTACCATCTAGACCTTAGCGGTAAAGTGTGATAGTGGTTAAGGTATAGCGGGCGACTTGTTGGATGAAGCTGCATTTTTGGTTGTGAGATAGGTCAGGTGGGAGAGTATTATTTTTTAGATAATCATAGATCATCCCGTATAGAGGTGAATCCGAACTGGTTAGGGCATAGATGACTTGGGATGCAAAATTGTCATAGGCTGGGGAAAATAATTGCTCCACCAGGAACTCATAATGACTTTTCTTATCTGGAATTTGTAGTAGTGAGGCAATAGTGGCCATTTCATTGGTAGCTCTGTTGTCCAATCTTGGAATTTGCTCAAAGGTGATGTGCACAAAGTTATTTTTGAAGTCATCCACCATTCTCTTGTAAGGCATTAGCTTATCATCTTTTGTCTGATAGTCATCATTGATCTGGTTAATAACTAATTGAGAATCTTCATAGACTTAATTCTATGAATCTCCATTCTACAACCACCTTGATTCCTATTACTAGGGCTTCATATCCAGCAATGTTATTGGTGCATGGAAACATCAGTCTATAAGATCTTAGAATTGTGTGCCCCTCTAGAGTGACGAATAGGATGTCGACACCTGATCCATGTTGTCTATAGGATCCATCAAAGTATAGGGTTCATTGCTTGGGAGTGCTGTAGTGGTTGTTGGTCTGGTAATGGGGATTCTGCCAATTGATCTGCAATTACTTGTCTTTTGATAGCCCACCATTCTATGTACTGAATATCAAACTCACTTAGAATCATGACCCATTTAGTTAATCATCTCATGAGAGCTGCCTTGCTAAGTAGATACTTGAGATGACCAATTTTTGCTACCAGCTTGATTGTGTGGGCTAACATATAGTGGTAGAACTTTTGAGAAACAAACACCACTACCAAGCAAGCCTTCTCAATGAATGTATAATTGAGGTTATATCCATTCAAAGTCCTATTGATGTAATAGATAGCCCTTTCTTTGCATGCTAGATCTTCTTGTGCTAGCAGTGCCCCCAATGATACTTCTATTGTTGATAGATAAAGAATGAGTGGCTTGCCTGCTATCGAAGGTACCAATACTAGCAGATTCATCAGATATTGTTTGAGCTGGTGAAATGATTCTACACACTTGTCTTCCCATCTAAAAGGTATATTCTTATGAAGCAAATGATTGAATGAGAGACATTTGTCTGCTAGCTGAGCTATAAATCATCTAATAGATTGCAGCCATCCTTGTAGAGATCTGAGTTGGCTAATGTTTTTAAGAGGTGGCATCTCCATGATAGCTCGAACCTTTGCTAGATTTACTTCAATGCCCTTTTCTAATACAATGTAGCCCAACAGTTTGTCAGATGTGACCCCGAAGACACACTTCTTAGGGTTTAATCTAAACTTGAATTGTTCCAATCGTTGAAATATTTTATCTAGTATGCCTAGGTGTTCTACTTGGGTGAATGATTTAGCTAGAAAATCATCCACATAATCCTCCATGAAAGTATGCATCCTATTGTGGAAGATCATTGTCATGGCTCTTTGATAAGTTGCACCAAAATTTTTCAAGCGAAAAGACATGACGTTCCAATAATATGTTCCCTATGGATAGGTGAATGCAATTTTATCTTAATCCTCTGGAGCTATCTTGATTTGATTATAGCCAGGGAAGCCATCCATTAATGATAACATTGCATGGCTTACTATTAGATCGACAATAGTGTTGATGCTTGGCAAAGGAAAGTCATCCTTCGGACATGCTTTGTTGACATCCCTAAAGTCTGTGCATATTCTAATGCTTTTATCTAGTTTGGAAACTGGTACAATGTTTGAGATCCATTGAGCATAGTCTGTAGGTCGGATGAATCCAACATCTAATAACTTCTTTAGTTATGCTTTGACCAACAATGCCACATGTGGATTCATCTTTCTTAATTTTTGCTTGACAGGTTTAGCTCTAGGAGCGATGGATAAGTGATGCATGATTAGATTTGGATCCACCCCTGGTATGTCATCATAAGACCAAACAAAATTGATTTGATTTTCTTGAAGAATTTGATAAAATATGGTTGTTCTTCTTCTATGAGTGATTCTGCCAGATGCATGGTTTTGACTACTGCTTTAGTGCCAATGTTTATTGATTGAGTTGGCTCAATCAATATTGGTGAACTTTCTTGATAATGTTTAGGAAGAGTGTCAAGTCTCCCATCTTTAGGTGCTTCAAAAAGGTTTTCACCTTCAGATACATCCTTTATTTTTACTTTTTTGTGATCTAATACTGCCATTGACTGGTTTTCACCATTAGATCTATTGTTTATTTTATATTTGCGACTGAGAGACTTGGCACTCCCTTGATTGCAAATATTGTTATTTTGTTTGCTAGTGGAGCACGTTTCCTGGTTAATGAAGCACTAGTATTGGACAATTGATTCATCATTTGGGAATATTGGTATATCATGATGTTCGGGTTCTTCCCAGTCTATGAGATTGGGATATATGAGTGGTAAGGAGTCATTTGGTGGGTTAAGATCAGTTGTCGTAAGTGTCATGATGGAGTCATCATTATAGTTGTTTGGGATACTCGTGAGGTCTATGATATTTTTGAGGTCTTTGATGGTATTTTCTTTGATATTTCCTTGTTTGTATTGTCACTACTCGTTCTAACTAGCCTCGTAGATATGTCATGGTCTGAATTCAAGCGGTCGAGATTCTAAGCCTCGTTCCTCTTGAGAAATGGGTGTGTATTCATGGATGGTATCCACCTCAATATCTTCAATAATATCAGAACAACTATCCCACTCATATTCATTGGAATCAGTTTCAGAATCACTATCCCAGGTCACCTCACTGTATCTGATAGGTATGTTGTATGGTGAGAAAAGATCACTGATGATTGACACCAGTGTAGTAGTTTGTTATGATTTAGGATCAATGCTTGCTTGAACTCTTTGAATTTGTTCGTATACTATTTCCCTTCCATGAGTAGCAATTTATTTTGGTGGTGGCTCCACCTTGGTTTGATCAGGTTCTTGCACATGATGTACTTTTTATAAGAAGCTTCCTCCTTTTCAATAGTGAACTCTTCTTATCATTTCTCATTTTCTTGATGATTTTGCTCCTTCCTTGTCTTTTCTGCCACTTGGTACAGTGCTTATTGCCATGAGTCTTCTTGTAATGCCCTGCTAGGAACCCTAAAGGAAAACAACACAACTAGGCAACTAAAGGGTGAAATTTATATATATTTTTTAAAGATTAAGTGCATTAATTATAACAATTGCATGTTTAATAACACAATGGAAGTCTAACACATGATTTCCTAAGGGTTACCAATGAAGATTAATTCATAGATTATATTAACACCATGGTTAATCCAATTGTCCATTTAATTAGGTAAATTAAATGCGTAAGACTAAAACTACACATACATCTAAATTCCAAAATGAAAGAATCAAAGTATTCCATGCATTCAATTTATCCATAAATGATTTATACATAAGATCAAAGCAACTAAATTAACATACATTCCACTGACATAATATTATAATAACCATAAATACATGGCTTCCAAAAATACCACAGAATCCAAAAGTTACAATATCAAGGTTACATAAAAGTCTGATACAATGACCACAAGGTCTTAACTGAACAATGATCCCAAACATGAGTTGCTACATGAGCCACGAACCAAGAAACACTAGCGAAGCCTTTCCTCACCTGAAGATACAATCCAGAATATTTGATGGGAAGTGGCACTACCACCCGACCATGTGATCCCAAAATGGAACTACCCCACCATGCTAGGAGATAGTAGAAAACCCTCAAGCAAGCAAAATAAGACAAGTATGAAAGAACTACATGACTCCGCAAACATCCATGTGACTCAACTCACAAAACAACAGTGACTCTTAAGAGAGAGTTTCATTGCATAGCTTAAGATGGATACCATGGTACAACCTCCATAGGTCTCGATTCACTATCTTGGTAACCTCTCCTGAACCTCCAGTTCCAACTAAGTCTCATACGGACCCTACCAATCCTTTCATGAAGACAAGGTGGAAATTTTTCCATTCCAGGCCTTCTCGCAACATTATGAGCCCTGTACTAGCACTCACCTATGCACGAGGTACATTATCTTAATTAATATTTATTCCACCCACCCCCAAATCAATTATTAGGTTATCACTTTTTAACTAACTTTCGACGGGTTATCTTGTCATCCACTTCGGGAACGGCCCCCGCTTGAAAGCCACTCTCTCTCATAGGACACTAATAGGAAAGGTCTCTCTATGAGAACTCTTTGGCGAAACAAACAGCCATAACTAATCCTGACAAACCATAGGTGAAGGATACACAATCCCTAACCCAAGATTGACCATTTGGACAGAACACACAATGACTCACATCAATGGGGTTATACAACAACACCCGACCAAGGAGATATAATAACATAAGACACAATGACAACTCAACCAGAATTGCAACAAAATTAAGCTTGACTGCAAACACCATTTACACAAGATCCTAATACAGGAAATCTTTTCTTAAAACAACCAAAAGCATAAACAACTTGCAATTAAAGATTTTCCAGACAATAAGAAAATACAACTATTTTAATACAAAGAAATCAATCTGCCATTTTTCCAATAAGGTTAAATCAATCACATAAAAATTAACCCCCTAATTATATGCTCATGATTAATTTACAAATATATCCGATTAGCTTATACCAATAATCTAAATTAAATTCCAAATTAAATATATATATAATAATATAATAAAATTACATAAATATATATACTCATAAAATATAATATCATATAATTATATCACATTAAAAATATATAATAAAAACGCAACAAAAAGCAAAAATGCGAATAGCAGATGTATATGCGAAAAGTAGATTCATTTCTGCAAAACCCTCGAAACATCCTCGAAAGAAGGGGAGGAATAATGATGATTGGCAAAGTGGAATAAATTTACATAAGGTCCATAAAAATGTTGTGGGCACCTCAAACAATTTTGTAGCTCTGAATGCCTCTCAATCATGCGCTATAGGAGCAAATTTGATTAATTTACAGCTTAATGATATATGCAAAAGGGTTGTCGGGGTTCTAAGGGGCCCCCCATCCGCCCAGAGAAATATAGGTGAATTGGCATCTTCCTCAATTATGATAGCTAACCCGGTTTGGAGGACACAATGGAACCCTAGGGCACCATTAAAGAGACAGGAAAATCCTTTAACATAGAAGAGAGAGGAATTTCTTACCATCCTGAAGGTTTCTCTGGATAATTGTTACCCTAGCAAAGGCAGTGTTTCATATTCACCATACATTCGTGTGGAGAGATTCTCTTGAGCCCAAAATGATGTTGCATTAGGGGCAAACAAAATAAAATTATGGTTAAGAAAACCCACCACGAAAAGCTCAAAGTTAGTGGTCCAACATCTGTGTAAGGAAGGATATAACCCAAAATCAAAGGAGATGGAAACCTCTGGCCATCACAATTCGAAGGAAATTAAGCACCCTATGCTGGATCTTCCTTCAAATTCCCTAGCTACTCCTAACAGGTTGGTCATTGAAATTGATAATTATACTCAGGCTAGGTATCAAATGCATTGCAGTGATATAATGATCTTTGCTCGGTGGAAAGGCTGGGGGATCTTGTCGGAACAAATTGCTAACTGGGTGTCATCCTCCTTCAATAACTAGGTAAGAATTGACATCCTTCCTGATAATTTCTTAGCTATTGAATGTGGTAATCAGAATCTTAGAAATTCATTTCTTAATGAGGATATATTAAAATTTAAAGGTCTAGGGTTTGATTGTTGGGAATGGCAACCTCTCTTTCTCCCATCTCAATTCAATTCCTGCATGGTTAATAGAGAAATTTCACTTGATAAATTCCCTGTAGAATTGCACAATAATGAATTTTTAAGAATAATAGGCAACAAAATAGGTAAATTTGTAGAAGTAAAAAAATCAGCCCTAAGCTTCTTTAACCAGCTCTTAATCGTTAAAATGAATATTAACATTAAATATTTAGAGCCTATAACTCTGAAATGTGATAAATCTTGTTTAACCCTAGAATTACCCTTTTATAATGGTCCCTTCGAAGATTCTATGCCAAGGAAGATCCCCTCCAAGAAACCTTTCCCTGTATCGTTGCTCAAGTCTAATGGCGTTCCATTCAGATTCATGGAAGGAGGGGGTTTTACCCTAGAGGGCTATAAGATTGATATTAACCCTAATCATCTTACCTCTAACCTTTATCCTCATAGCTCCCCTGTTAAGCCCTCTCACTCCCCTCTTCCTTCACTACTAACTATAAATTCACCTATAGCTAACTCTCTTCTGGGGGATCAAGATCTGGAAGATGGTGAAATCAATGAGGTTATTCCCCAGAAAGAGAAGCTCGGCCTGACAAATTTGTCATCATCTAGCTCTGTCATTCCACCAGAGAGGCTGAGTCCCTTGGGGTCTCCCCCTTTAATGGAACAAATTGCCTTTGAGCAATCAGCAGAGCTGGATAGGCTTTTCCTAGATCCAGGATTGGCATCCTTGCAGGGTCAACCAATCTCTCTAGTCTCAAGTATGGAGGGCTTTGAGGAGGCAGAGGTTTGCCCTCCATCTCTGAAGGCTGCTTCTAATCCAATTGTAGAATCTGAGAATGATCGAGTGGCTAGGGAAGTTAAAATCATTGCCAATTTTGTAGGGGAAGAAGTAGTAAACGACCTCATGGACCTATTGGTTGATGAAATTTGTGATGATGAAGAGTTGGAAAGACAAAAGGATTTCTTGGTCAAAAATCTTGTGGATGTTACTAGAGTCGACTTAGAAACAGATGAACTCTTTGTAGCATTAGATAACTTAGAAAATGATAAGCCAAATATTCTAGGCATTCTCAGCTCTGATAGAAGCAAAGACTCTCCTGACTGTGCTAAACACAGTAAGAGAAGAGGTAGGAGATCGCTTGCTGAACTAAGATCAAAGGATGGAGAAGCCAAGGGTCAATCTAAAATATCTACTCTTTTTAATGCAGGGGAGGGGAAGTTCCTCCCCACAGAGCCATGAAAATCATAACTTGGAATGTCAGGGGTCTAAACACCCCTAACAAACAATGCATCTTAAAGCACTGCATCTTTGATTCTAAACCAGATATAATGTTAATCCAAGAAACCAAAATGAACTCCTCTGATATAGCCCTTTTTGAGAAAAAACTAGGCGTTAGACAGCTAAAGCACTCCCTTGCTATAGGGGCCTCAGGGGGCTTAGCCATCATATGGGACTCTAGATTCATCTCATTTACACCTTTAGAGATTAAGAAAAATTGGATGGGAGGAGAAGTAGTAAGTTATAAAAATATCCTAAGATTCAAATTGATTAACGTTTATGGTCCTATCCAAAATAGGGATAAGGCTAGGGTGTGGGTGGAACTGGAGTCTTTCCTCAAAAGTTTCCCAAATGATGTATGCATCAATGGGGGAGATTTCAATGCTATCACTAAGGTAGCAGACAAAAGAGGAGGTAGCAACAAACTTCCTCCAGCGGCTGTAGATTTCAATCATTGGATCAATAGGAACTCCCTGTTGGAAATCTAGACGGTAGATAACGCCTTCACCTCGAACAACATAAGGCTTGGTTTCTGTAACATTGTTGAGAAACTAGATAGGTTCTTTATTCATGGAGGGCTCTCAGAGCTTAACTTTACCTTGAATGCAGAACCCCTCCCTTTAGCAGGATCTGACCATTTCCCACTACAACTAATCATATTATCTGACCACTCCCCTAAAAAATGTCCCTTCAAATTTGAGAGCATGTGGTTCAGAGATGATAACTTTTAAAACTTAATTGAGAACTGGTGGAGCACCTCTGTTTTCTCTCATTTGAAGATGTAAATTATCACAAGCAAGTTAAAGCTTATCAAAAGGAAGCTCTTAGAATGGAACATGACTAATTTTGGAAATATTTTCGATAAAAAGCTCCTAATAGAAAATGATCTTAAGAATGTTAACATTGAGGTTCTTGAAAAGGGGATGGATGAACATCTCTTCCTCAAAGAAAAGGCTCTACTATCTGAGTATGAAAAGACACTCTCAAATGAAGAGATCTTTTGGAAATAAAAATTGAGGGAGACTTGGTTGAGTGATGGGGACCAAAATACTAAGTTTTTCCACAATAGTACTAAGCAGAGGCGATGGGTCAATCAAATTTCTAAAATTAAGAATTGCTAGGGTTCCATCCTGTTTGAACCGGATGATGTTGCCTCCAAGGCAACAAGGTTTTTTGATAAAATCTTAAACAATATTGAAGGCTCCAACCTTAGAGGCCAACTCAATATTATCAAGAATCTTCCAAAACTCATTAACGATGACCACAACAAAATCCTGTCAAAGAAATTCTTCTGAGGAGGAGGTTAAATCTGTCCTTATGAAGATGAATCCCGACAAGGCCCTGGGTCCGGATGGCTTCCCCACTAGATTTTTCCAACAATGTTGGGGTTTTATGGGGACAAAAATCATGAATGCCTTAGAAGGTATTAAGAACTCTGGTAAGATTCTCAAAGAAATCAACAATACCTTCTTAGCTCTCATCCCCAAAAAAGAGAATCCTGAAAGCTTTAATGACTTCAGACCAATAGCCCTTTGCAACACTCTGTACAAACTCTTAACAAAAACTCTAGCAGCCAGACTCTAGAATATTCTCCACATTATCATTAGTGAAGAACAAACTAGCTTCTTAGCAGATAGATCAATCTATGATGGGGTTATTATAGCCCAAGAGGCCATTCATTCAGTCCATCTCAATAGGGCTCCAAGTATGCTAGTCAAATTAGACATAAGCAAAGCTTACGACAAAGTTAACTGGCGCTTCCTATGCAAATGCTTGGAGGCCTTTGGATTTTCCAAATCCTAGATCAACCTAATCTTTGAATGTATATCCACCCCCAAATTCTTGGTCTTGGTTAATGGTTCCCTGGAAGGTTTCTTTAGTAGCTCAAGAGGGCTCAAACAAGGAAATCCTATGTCTCCCTTCCTCTTCATCATCATGGCTGAAGCCCTAGGTAGATCCATCTCTAAGGCCAAAGAGGAAGGTGGGATCCAAGGAATCTCCATTACCAACAGCCTCCCTCCCTTTACGTACCAGCAATTTGTTGACGACACGATGCTTTTTGGGCAGGGAAGTGTAAAGGAAGTGAGAGCCTTCAAAGGCATCCTTAATTCCTATATGCTAGCCTCAAGTCAAGAGGTGAATCTGGCCAAGTCTGCAATTTTTATGTTCAACATAGATCCCTCCTTAGGAAAAGTGATCAGCAATGTCTTGGAGATTAGTGAAGGAACTCTTCCTTGCAAATACCTAGGCATTCCCCTTGACAAGGGTAGAGGACCCTCAAAATTATGGGACAACTTGGTGGATAAAATCAAGTCCAGGATTAACACTTGGAAAGGAAAATGGCTCTCATCTGCAGGTAGAGAAACCATGGTTAGATCAATCTTGTCAGCTATGCCCATTTACCATCTCTCCTGTCAACATTTATCTTCTTCTAAACTTGCAAAGCTCAATAAGCATCTCAAGACTTTCTTTTGGCAAGGTGCTAATGACAATCGTAAAATATCACTCATATCCTAGGACAAGATATGCAAACCTAAAGAAGAAGGAGGAGTTGGCATTAAAAACCTTCACGATCAAGGCAAAGCCTTGGGTGCCAAGTTGGTCTGGAGGATGTTCAGAACTCCCCACCTCAAATGGGCTCACTTGCTGCACCACAAATACCTTAATGGAGGGAATCCTATCCAAATCTTCAGAGAAACCAACCCTCCCAGAGGGTCCTACCTATGGAATTTTATGTTAGATTGCAGGAGGATTATCTCTAACAGACTTACTTGGAACCTGGGGTTCGGGGATAAAGCTCTTTTCTGGTTAGATTCTTGGGGTGGATATAAGGCTATTGATAATATCCATGACTTTGTTTCTACTCGTATCCTTCTTGAATCACATAGAGGACCCTTGTTAAACAGCTATATCTCCCCTTCAGCAGATGGGGCTGGTTGGCAGTGGATCGAGAGGGAAGATGAGGATATCCCGGTAAGGGATAAACAAAAACTTATGGTAATTCTCAAATCAAGGAACATTGCCTTAGGTCATAATGAGGACAAGCTCATCTGGGATGGCTCCCTAAGAGGAGAATACAACTCCAAGGATGGGTACTCTCTCATCTCCAAATCATTTATAAGACCTATGACTGAGCTTCCCTTGAAACTTTGCTGGGATAAATACTATCTGCCTAAGGCAGGTATCTTCTCCTGGCTTGTGGTTCAGAACAAGCTCTTAACTGTGGATAAATTTAGAAGAATGGGGTATGAGGGCCCTAGCAGATGTCCTCTTTGTGAGGCAGATGAGGAAGACACTAATCATATCCTCCTTAATTGCCCCTTTGCTCACAAATTTTGAATCTAGCTCACCAACAAACTCGAATGGTCTATAGCCTTCCCCCACACCATCTTTGGAATGCTCAAGGCATGGCCCCTCCTCAAGCATGGTTGTCTCTTTGAAGGTTTATGGACATCTCTTCCCTCTTCCATAATGTGGGAGCTATGGAAGGAGAGAAATAGCTGTCTCTTTAAGAATGAAAAGCTAGAGGCACCCAAAATCATTAATAGGATAGAGTCAGCTATCACTGAGCTCATGAACAATCGACTATCATTGGGCACATTGAAGAATGCCTCTATCACTTATTGGGATACAAAAATGAAAAAACATTGGGAAGGCTTATCCTTTCCTCCCTATGTAGGTGTTGTCCTATTGCAAGTCTTCGATCAAGGGATGCATGCAGATGGCAGCCCCCAGGTGAAGGTTGGATGAAGCTAAAATTTAATGGGGCATCCCATGGCAACCCAGGGCAAGAAGGGATAGGATGTGTTGTTCATAATTGGGAAGGTAAGGAACTAGTAACCCTTGCCTCTCCAGTTAGCATCAACACCAACAATTGGGCAGAACTTATGGCCCTGGTTGAGGGTCTGCATTTATGCAGGAAACTAGGAGTTAAGAACTTGGAAATTGAAGGAGATTCAGCTATAATTGTCAATGCTTTGAGGAGAGGTAGTATGCCTAATTGGAGACTAAATACTTTGCTGTCAAAAGCTCTTGACCTATGCATAGATTTTGATAGGTTCACAATCAATGATATTTAAAGGGAGGGGGATAAAAGAGTGGATGAGTTGGCCAATTTGGGAGCCGATGGCATCAATCTTCTGTCTATGCCACCTTAAGGCATCAATCTTTTGTTTTCGTGTCCTAAGTTGTCATTAGCATGTTCCTCCTTTCATCCCCTTATGTTTCTCTTGTCCAGACTCTATTTTAACCCCCTTATTTATTCCTCTTCCTGCCCCCTGTATTTTCATATAGATACTCAGACAAACATTCATTTTAAATATTGGCTTCTCAACATAAGCCTTTAACTAACACTTTTGTTTCGAATATCACTTTGATCACGTATTTCCTTCATTCATCGATATACTATTTTCGGTCGCTAGGGCTGTCTCCTCACTGCTTCCTATCTGATATCCATCGGGTTTTATGTCGATGAAACCTTGGGCTTCGGTGACCTCCTTTATTTTTCCATCGAAATACTTCTTCCATCGATATCAATGCCCCGTCGATGAATGGATCTATTGTCTCACCGAATACTTCTTCCACCAATAAAGTTGTATCGGTGAAACATCACATATCAGAGACATGCCTTTTAACCTCCTCGAAACCTATTTCCTTATTGATATCTTTTATCGATGAAACTGCCTTTTGTCTAATCGACCTTATTCTTTTATGTGAATGTTTCTTTCAGTGACCCTTTGCACCAATGGTATTATCTCCTCGAATGCCTTTTCCCATCGATGAAAACCATCTCCACCTTCATCGATATCTTTTTCGATGGAATTACTATCTCTGATGAGTCCTTTCTGAAGTTTATCAGCATTTCCTTTCTTTTGATACCCTTTTATATTGATGAGACATCGTTGGGTCTCATGTCGAAGAAACCTTGGGCTTCGGTATTTCCTTTGTCCTTCCATCAAAACACTTTTTCTATCGACATCACTACACTCCTTCGATGAATGGGTCTATTGTTTCATCGAGGCCATCTTTCTTTTGATGATTTTCTTCACTATCATCTTTCATCGATGAGGTCATTAGTAATCTTCCTCGATAAATTTGCATCGGTTAAACCACACACATCGGTAACATGCTTTTTAGCTTCCTTGAAACTCATATTCTTATTGATATCTTTTATCGATGTATCCTCCTTTTGTTTGATCGTGATCATTCTTTCGATAAGAATGCTTCTTTCGGTAAGTTTCCTTCATTGCGCTGATGGTATTATTTCCTTGGTAGCCTTTTCCCGTTGATGAAAACCGTCTTTGCTTTCTTCAATATCCTCTTTCATTGGAATCAATGCTTTTGATGAGTCCCTCTTAGGTTCATCGGTGTTCCCTTTCCTTTGCTACCCTCTTTATTTCGATGAAACTCTCTTATGTTTCATCAACCTTTTATCTTTCGATGAAAATGCCACTGTCGGCCAATAACTTTAGTATCTCTTCGACACCCTCCTTTCTCAAACAGTCCTATCGATGAAACCTTCCCCAGTTTCTTTGATTTCATCATTTCGGTAGAACTATCTTCTTCATTGTACTCATTGCATATCCTACTGATTTTGTAGTTTCTTCGTTAGCCCTACTTCATCGATGGAACCTCCTTTGGTTTCATCGATATACCTTCTATCAATGAAAACAACGCTTTCGATAAGTCCCTTTTGAAGTTCATCGAGGCCCAAGTCTATTCGATTAATTATCTTATTGGTGAAACACTGATAAGTTTCTTCGATTCCCTTTTTTTGATGAGACATCGTTGGGTCTTATGTCAAAGAAACCTTGGGCTTCGGTAATTTCCTTTATCCTTCCATCAAAACTCTTTTTCTATCGACATCACTATACTCCTTCAATGAATGGGTCTATTGTTTCATCAAGGCCATCTATCTTATTGATTTGCTTCCACTATCATCTTTCATCGATGAGCTCATTAGTAATCTTCCTCGATAAAGTTGCATTGGTGAAACCACACTCATCGGTAATGTACCTTTTAGCCTCCTCGAAACTCATATTATTATTGATATCTTTTTGTTTGATCATACTTTCGATAAGAACGCTTCTTTCGGTAAGTTTCCTTCATGTTGCACCGATGACATTATTTCCTCGGAAGCCTTTTCCCATCGATTAAAACTGTCTCTGCTTTCTTTGATATCCTCTTTCAGTGGAATCTATGCTTTCGATGAGCCCCTCTTAGGTTCATCGGTGTCCCTTTCTCTCGATACCCTTTTTATATCGATGAAACTCTCTTATGTTTTATCGACCTTTTATCTTTCGATGAAACTGTCTCTATCGGTCAATAACTTTAGTATCTCTTCGACACCCTTCTTCTCTCGAACTGTCCTATTGATGAAACTTTCCACAGTTTCTTTGATCTCATCTTTTTAGCAGATCTATCTCCTTCGGTGATTTCATTACATGTCCTACCGATACTGCAGTTTCTTCGGTAGCCTTGCTTCATCGATGGAACCTTCCTTGGTTTCTTCGATAACCTTCTATCGATGATAACGCCCAAGTCTATCCGATAAATCATCTTATCGATGAAACATCAATAGGTTTCTTCGATTCAACAGGTGCACCATTTCAGTAAAATAAAAGCCCTCATTTTCTGCATGTGTTGGCCTATAGGAACCCCTAAGTGCCCTGCCATATACTCATTTGATACTTCCTACCGAGCTTTCTATAATTGAATGGTTATCTGACAATCCACAGACTGCGGGTAATATGTGGTTCTGCCATAAAACTCATCTACCTCTATTACCCTCAGCTAGACTCAGGCAAGACAAAAGTCCCATTTACCCCCTTTGTATCCTAGATATCATCCATTTTTAGGGATAGCATCTGGATACATAAGCAGAAGGTGGTAAACAGGTGATTCATAACTATGGATGATCACTTCTCAAAATGGAAATTATCTAGAAACTCTATTTATGAATATGCCATATTGATGACTTTATAATTTTAGATATATGAAGTTAAGAATTTAGAAACATCAGAGAAGGAGGTCAAATCATGTTGGAATACTACATGTGACTAACAATCTGGGCAAGTGTTTTGAAAACTAACCATGTAGGAGGGTAGGGCCATCTTGAACAATTGACAGGATGAAAGCTGCTAAAATGACAAAAGACTACATGCAATCAAGGCTCAAACTCTTAAACAAAGCACAAGGAGAACAGTGACAATTGAAAAATAATAATATGGGCCTGTAAGGGAAGAAAATATCTTCCCACTTGCTCACCCTAGCCCGGGGTGTTATTGTATTATTCTGAATCTATGCTTATTGTAATTAGATGTAGAAACTATCTGGACTACGGTCCTGGGCAAGGCCGAAGGTTTTCTCATCTCCACTCTTTCCTACCGGCACCCGCACGAGTGGAGTGATGTAAAAAAAAAAATTGATTAATAAAATTTTTGGCTACGGCCTCTTACCGATCAAAAATATATATATATATATTAAAATGAAGCTTTAATTTTACAATAACTTTTTATTTCAAAAATAACACAATAAAACCACAATACTATATATATATATATATAAATATTGTTTTTTAAAACATATAAAAAAATAAATAAAATTAAATTAAAGAAAAAGAAACCGAAATCATAATTTTTGGTGAGCAAATAATTAATGAGGAAGGCATTCTTTATTTTTTTGTTTTGGCAGCCCCCCCCATGCTACCACAGGGTAGCAAGTGCTACCTTACGGTAGCACTTCTATCGTTCGGTAGCAGGTGCTACCATGGGGTAGCAGGTTGCCGCCTCCCCCAATATGCAAACATTAAAATTTTTATTTTTATATTTTTATTTTTAATTTTTTTTTCTAGTTTAATAAAATAAAACAATTTCCCCAAATAATTAACACATTAAAATTTTAATCCCCATAATTAATACAAGTTTCCCCTAATATTTAATAAAAACAATAAATTTATTTCACAAATAAATTTATTCCTATGGTAATTTCCATAATTTAACAGCTAAAACAGGGATACATAAAACTTAGTTAACATCTATAATAAATAACAAAGATAATTAAATCTCTGGCTAAACCTTGGTGATAGTACAGGGAATACAATCATAGACCAAAATTAATCATACAAATACCAAACAAGAGGGAATGATTTCTCTGGTAAATTCCATACCTCCCAAATCTTGCAATTTCCATGCACAATAAAAATCTTGGCAAAATTTGCCATAATAACTTTTCCCAATTTTCTCAAAATTTAATCTACAAACACCTAGGAAATAACTTCTTTCCATAAACTAGAAATTAACTTTAGGAATGGACTTTAGCCAAGAACAAGAAATAATCAGACAGGATATGACAAACACACATCATTTAGAAGATAGATGAAATAGAAATATTTTCTTTAAACAAACAATCAAAACAAGCCACCCAACCTGGTATAGCTTTCTTGGAAGAAATTTGTAGAAGAGAACCAATCCTTCAACAAGCTTCCAAATAATTTTCTTCACCTAAATCCCTGACCTGTTTCCTGTGTATCCTAAAATATTGACCTATTCCCTTTTTAAACTAAAATTCTAGGTTGAATATTTTTTTCCCCAAAAACCTAAATTTAGAATAAAAGCAATTTTATTTTCTTTTCTAATTTTCTAACCAAGGATAAGTTAACATGCAATAATTAAAAATCATTTTTCTTTCTTTTCTTTTCTCATGCAGATAATTAATTTCCTAAATAAAGAAATTAAAGCAATACTTTAATTCTAATTAATTCTTTTATTTATTTAAAATTATAGGAAACAATAAATAAAAGTAATCTAATTTATTTTTCACTAAAATTTTAATTAATATATTTCTAATATCATGCAACTTGTAACTTAATTTATTAACTTCTTTTAATTATTTAAATTTATAATCTCAATGCATATATAATTCAACTATGAGATAACTCCATAAACTTAATTAATTATTAAAATCCACTAAAACACACAAATTGAACAAACCTCAATCAAATACGAAGGCCGAAAAAACTAACAGGATGACCAACTAATGACACTCACACGAGTGTAATTGAGTAAAATAGGGTCAACTACTATCTCCTCCACTTCCATCAAAAAATATAAGGCACACTTAGACCTGTGAAGCCAGGTGGAGACGATACCCCGTACCTACTCGGTACTTGTACCTGCAATATCCTGCATCATCGAACCACACATGCATATATACAATATAGAAAACATGACATACACACCGATGAAGGAGAATCATGATGTTCCTTGTCTCACCAAAATGAGTGAAGGAAAATCGTCCCCTTGCATCCAATACACTTGCAGACACACAACATATAATTACACATTGCATAGATAGAGTAAAGTGTCAGTACATAGCAATAATCCTTAAAATGCCATAAATCACAAGTACTGAAATACTGCAAATAAATTATGCATCTCATATCCAGCTAAAGCATGAAATAATGTCATATAAGTCTAAATAACACATCATGGTAATGTATCCACTGAAAGTAAACAATAATAAAATATGAGTCTAATAGGTTCACACTAGGAAGGGTACTACATTCTCCCCCCCAAAACTAGGCTTACTCCTGGAAGCCTAAAACAAATAAGAATACAACTCTCTCCTCTGGAACCTACTGATGTGGCTCCTCAACCTGAGCATGAATAGGCTGCTCAAACTCAAGCCTGTGGCCTAACCTAGCCAGAACCTCTGAAACATCTGTCTCAACTCGTCCCTTTCGGAAACCTTCTCTCCTGCATGCTGAGGATCCTAATGAACTGACTATTCTAGCTCAACACTCACATGAGTGGGTGGTGGTGAAGGACCGTGATAGTTAGAACCATGGCCCCATCCTCCACCTCTGCCTCTATTGTGACCACCCATACAACCACCTCCCCTAGCTTTCCTAGCCATGACCTAACACTGTATAGAGAAACCGGTTCAGACCTATGGCAAGGATAAAACCAGGGAAACACAAACATTAAGACCTAAGCAACAAGGTCAAACTGAATGGGCTCACTACAAACCCAGAGTACCCAGTGTTGAAGCTTGGGCTCTGATACCAAATGTAATGCCCCGCCAGGAACCCTAAAGGAAAACAACACAACTAGACAACTAAAGGGTGAAATAATTTTTTCTTTTTAAAGATTAAGTGCATTAATTATAACAATTGCACGTTTAATAACACAGTGGAAGTCTAACACATGATTTCCTAAGGGTTACCAATGAAGATTAATTCGTAGATTATATTAACACCATGGTTAATCCAATTGTCTATTTAATTAAGTAAATTAAATGCATAAGATTAAAACTACACATACATCTAAATTCCAAAATGAAAGAATCGAAGTATTCCATGCATTCAATTTATCCATAAATGATTTATACATAAGATCAAAGCAACTGAATTAACATACATTCCACTGACATAATATTACAATATCCATAAATACATGGCTTCCAAAAATATCACAGAATCCAAAAGTTACAATATCAAGGTTACATAAAAGTCTGATACAATGACCACAAGGTCTCAACTGAACAATGATCCCGAACATGAGCTGGTACATGAACCATGAACCAAGAAATACCAGTGAAGCCTTTCCTCGCCTGAAGATACAATCTAGAACATCTAATGGGAAGTGGCACTACCACCCGACCATGTGATACTGAAATGGAACCACCCCACCATGCTAGGAGATAGTAGAAAACCCTCAAGCAAGCAAAACAAGATAAGTACGAAAGAACTACATGACTCCACAAACATCCATGTGACTCAACTCACAAACACTAGTGACTCTAAGGAGAGAGTCTCATCACATAGCTTAAGATGGATACCATGGTACAACCTCCATAGGTCCTTGCTCATTGTCCTGGTAACCTCTCCCGAACCTCTGGTTCCAACTAAGTCTCATGCAGACCCTACCAATCCTTTCGTGAAGACAAGGTGGTAAGTTTTCCATTCCAGGCCTTCTCGCAACATTATGAGCCCTGTACTATTACTCACCTATGCATGAGGTACATTATCTTAATTAATGTTTATTCCACCCACCCCCAAATCAGTTATTAGGTTATCACTTTTTAACTGACTTTCGACGGGTTATCCTGTCATCCACTTCGGGCATGACCCCCACTCGAAAGCCATCTCTCTCATAGGACACTAACAGGAAAGGTCTCTCTATGAGAACTCTATGGCAAAACAAACAACCATAACTAATCCTGACAAACCACAGGTGAAGGATACACAATCCCTAACCCAAGATTGACCATTTGGACAAAACACACAGTGGCTCACATCAACGGGGTTATACAACAACACCTGACCAAGGAGATATAATAACATAAGACACAATGACAACTCAACCAAAATTGCAATGAAATTAAGCTTGACTGCAAACACCATTTACACAAGATCCTAATATAGACAATCTTTTCTTAAAATAGCCAAAAGCATAAATAACTTGCAATTAAAGATTTTCCAGACAATAAGAAAATACAACTATTTTAATACAAAGAAATCAATCTGCCATTTGTCCAATAAGGTTAAATAAATCACATAAAAATTAACCCCCTAATTATATGCTCATGATTAATTTACAAATATATCCGATTAGCTTATACCAATAATCTAAATTAAATTCCACATTATATATATATATATATATATATATATATATATATATATATATATATATATATATATATATATATATATATATATATATATATATATATATATATATATATATAAAATAATATAATAAAATTACATAAATATATATACTCATCAAATACAATATCATATAATTATATCACATTAAAAATATATAATAAAATGAAGATTTAATTTTTCAATAACTTTTTATTTCCAAAATAACACAATAAAACCACAATACTATATATATATATAAAATATTATTTTTTAAAACATATTAAAAAAAAAAAAAACTAAATTAAAGAAAAAGAAACCAAAATCATGATTTTTGGTGAGCAAATAATTAATGAGGAAGGCGCTGTTTATGTTTTTGTTTTGGTAGCCCCCCCTTGCTACCGCAGGGTAGCAAGTGCTACCTTACGGTAGCACTGCTACCATTCGGTAGAAGGTGCTACCTTATGGTAGCACTGCTACTATGAGGTAGCACTGCTACCTTATGGTAGCATTGCTACCATGGGGTAGCAGGCTGCCGCCTCCCCCAATATGCAAACATTAATTTTTTTTTTTTTTATATTTTTTTTTCCAGTTTAATAAAATAAAACAGTTTCACAAAGTAATTAACACATTAAAATTTTAATCCCTATAATTAATACAACTTACCCCTAATATTTAATAAAAACAATAAATTTATTTCACAAATAAATTTATTCCTATGGTAGTTTCCTTAATTTAACAGCTAAAACAAGGATACATAAAACTTAATTAATATCTAGAATAAATAAAAAGATAATTAAATCTCTGGCTAAACCTCGGTGATAGTACAAGGAATACAATCACAGACCAAAATTAATCATACAAATACCAAACAAGAGGGAATGATTTCTCTGGTAAATTCCATACCTCCCAAATCTTGCAATTTCCATGCACAATAAAAATCTTGGCAAAATTTGCCATAATAACTTTTCCCAATTTTCTCAAAATTTAATCTACAAACACCCAGGAAATAACTTCTTTCCATAAACTAGAAATTAACTTCAGAAATGGACTTTAGCTAAGAAAAAGAAATAATCAGATAGGATATGACAAACACACATCATTTACAAGATAGAAGAAATAGAAATATTTTCTTTAAAACAAACAATCAAAAGAAGCCATCCAACCTGGTATAGCTTTCCTGTAAGAAACTTGTAGAAGAGAACCAATCCTTCAACAAGCTTCCAAATAATTTTCTTCATCTAAATCCCTGACCTGTTTCCTGTGTATCCTAAAATAATGACGTATTCCCCGTTTTAAACTAAAATTCTAGGTTGAATATTTTTTTCCCCAAAAACCTAAATTTAGAATAAAAGCAATTTTATTTTCTTTTCTAAATTTCTAACCAAGGATAAGTTAACATGCAATAATTAAAAATCAATTTTCTTTCTTTTCTTTTCTCATGCAGATAATTAATTTCCTAAATAAAGAAATTAAAGCAATACTTTAATTCTAATTAATTCTTTTATTCATTTATTTATTTAATTAAAATTCTAGGAAACAATAAATGAAATTAATCTAATTTATTTTTCACTAAAATTTAAATAAAATATATTTCTAATATCATGCAGCTTGCAACTTAATTTTCTAACTTCTTTTAATTAATTAAATTTATAATATCAATGCATACATAATTCAACTATGAGATAACTCCATAAACTTAATTAATTATTAAAATCCACTAAAACACACAAACTGAACAAACCTCAAGCAAATACTCATAAAAAGATCAAACAACAAAATACGAAGGCCGAAAAAACTAAGAGGACGACCAACTGACGACACTCACACGAGTGTAACCGAGTAAAATAGGGTCAAATACTATCTCCTCCACTTCCATAAAAAAATATAAGCACACTCAGACCTGTGAAGCCAGGTGGAGATGATACCCCGTACCTACCCGGTACTTGTACTTGCAATATCCTGCATCATCGAACCACACATGCATATATACAATACAGAAAACATGACATACACACTGATGAAGGAGAATCGTGACATTCCCTGTCTCACTAAAATGAGTGAAGGAAAATCATCCCCTTGCATCCAATACACTTGTAGACACACAACATATAATTACACATTGCATAGATAAAGTAAAGTGTCAGTATATAGCAATAATCCATAAAATGCCATAATTCACAAGTACTGAAATACTGCAAATAAATTATGCATCTCATATCTAGCTAAAGCATGAAATAATGTCATATAAGTCTGAATAACACATCATGGTAATGTATCCACTGAAAGTAAACAATAATAAAATATGAGTCTAATAAGTTCACATGAGGAAGGGTACTACACTTCCTTATATTTTTATTTTCTCTCTACTGAGGTTTATGATGATGAGTTTGCTTCTGCATAGGCGGGATATGTTGGCCATACCCAAGTCCCGTTTTATCTCTTGCAAATTGTGAAGGAAGTTCTAGGGGTTCTATAATTCCTTCTTGGTGCTTGCCAATAGGTCCTTTTCCTTTATATCCCATTCATTGCATGATCCAAAACCCATTTCCATATTATTTTGTTGGTACAACCACTTCTATGATAGAAGCTCCGACTTCTTCTTCATCCTTGTATAGCCAATTAAGGATGTCTTTATCTTCTGATTCATCAGCCAGCGTGCCCAGTTGGATAAATTTACCATCAAACTTGGTGATGGGTTGTGTTGCCTGATGTCTTGATGTGGAAGGTTGTCCATAATATTTTGGTGACGTTGGCAATTTAGATAGACATAAGGGTTCAAAAGAGTACTCCCCCATGCCTTGGTACTTTATTTTCATCTTTTTCTTGAAGTCTATGGATAAAGACTTTAGTTCTTCTTGATGGTTGGATGCCGAGGAAGCTTGGGACTCCCTGTTGTGTGGAACCAGGGTATCTTGAGCTGCCCCCATAGCATTGGAATACTGAAAAGGGTTATTATCCGCAGATATTGAAATTTCCCGTCCATTGTAGGGGAACTTGATACATTGATGGTATGTGGAAGGCGCCGCTTGCATTTCATGGATCCATGGATGACCCAATAATATATTGTATGTCAAGTCTATGTCCAAGACTTGGCACATGGTGTCTCTTTGTACAAGACCTACTTGAATGGGTAATATTATAGTTCCTTCGAATGATCTCTCTTCATCATCATAGGCTTTGATGGTTATTTTATTTTTGGGATCAATAGACTGCTCAAGGAAGCCTAATGCATGGATAAACTTTAGAGTATAGATATTGAGACCATCTCCTCCATCTATTAATACTCTTTTTACTGATGTCTATAGACTAAGACCTCGATATGTAGTGGGGTATTATGCAGATGATTCAAGGAGACATCATCATGTTTAGAAAAAGATATGTTGTGTGGCACGATTGTGAGGCCTCACCTCGACTCAGTCTGACATTCAGTGGATTTTATTTTTAGACTATGATGGATACTTTATTTTGATGCTTTTTGAGACTTAGAACTTATATGATATCAGGATTTGGGATAACATTGCTATGATTTGATGATTTTACTTATATGCTTTTGTGATAGAACACTACATGATTGTTAGATAAGATGATATTGCAATGATAGATGTCGTTATTGAATTTGCAGGACTTTACTCTGAATATAGAACTATGATGTATGTTTAGTTTATGTGAATTGGGATGAAATTTCTTATGTGAATTTGCTTGATTAAAGATGTATTCAATCTGTGCAGATGAAAATTGTATGCAAGTAATGATGTGCATTGTTATATTATTGAATTGTATTATATATGGATATTTGGAAGTACTAATGTGTAAATTGAGATGCGCAGGAAATTTACCATGTGACCATGGAAATTACGGAGAATCAAACCTAGACTTATGTATGTTCGTAAGCCAGGGTTTGTCTATTTGGAGAGACAACACCCCGTTTGTGTTGTATTTTATTCGTAACAGTATATGCTGCATGAGTGTTAAGTGTTATTTAAATTTATTGTGTAAAAACCACAAGAGACAATTTCATGTTTTATTTTTGTAAAAGTGTTTTAGTTGTGTCACTTGACACATGTGTGGATTTAAATTTAAATGTTTTATTTTGTCTCTTGGTGGGAAAGTGTTTAATTATAGTTCTTCTTAAATAAAATAATGTGTTGTCATAAATACTTTGGGAATATAATATTTGGGGTGGTCAACTTATGTTTGACCCGAAAATAAACTTCAGAGGGATTTAAAATGGGTTAAATGAACACCTAGGGGTAGTTTAATAGGGTTTCCTAAAGCCCATAAGGTATACCTAGGGGTTAGGGGTAATTTTAGGCAAGTTTCTACTTTATAATGATCTTTTTAACGCTTTAAAAATTGGCTTTTTTGAGTTGTGCGAAAATTGAAAATTTAGAAGTTGAATCTAATTTAGATTTTTCTTATTCGAATGAGAGTCTTTTTGCATTTTTGCTTTCTTTCCTTTTTGATTTTTTTTAGAAACTTGTGAGAACTCAGAGAGTGAGCTTCTTAAGGAAGATTTTGAGATTTTGAGGGTAATCACCCACTCTCCATTTTTGGAGACAAGAGAAATTTTGAAAAGAAAATAATGTTATGGAATAGAAAAATTGATTAAGGGTAGAAGGAAAAAGATTCGTGGATTGGGCAGCTATTCATCAAATATCATAATACCTTTGGGCAGATTAAGGTTGGTTTCAGTTATTCATTATAATGTCTTCTTCTTGCTTATGTTTGGAAGTTTGTTGGTGTAAGAAATTTGTGTTCTTGAATGTATTTGTTGAAAAATCTTTTGGTATTTTTGCATTATGATTTGTGTTGTGTTTTGGGAGTTTCCTCAAGACCTCTTTCTCTTGGGAGAGAAGAGGATCTTGTGGGTGGTAGTAGTGACAACCCTCAAGTGAGAGACTCTCTTTTGAGAGCGATCACAAGGGATCTTTGTGTGACCCTTGCTGCATGGCCTGTTTGTGCAATGGGGGTCATAAGGAGGGATATAAGGCTAGAATGCCTTTGGGGGGCATAAGGAATAAGGGGTTGAGATTTTTGATATATTTATTGTGCCATGAGGTGGCTTCTTGTTTATTTCATACTTGTAGTTCTCCTTAGGGTATTGGTCCACTACCACCCTTTGAAAAGATCATCACCAAAGTGTGGTGCTGTGAAGCCAAGTTGGGAGTGTGTTTGAAAATCTGTATGCATTGCCTTCTATGTGTTTGCCTGTATGTTACCCGTCTAGGAATTGGTTCTCCGAGCTCGGGGGTGGCTACCAGTTAGCCTAGGCTGGGAGGTGAGCACTCCGTGGTCATATTTGTGTTTTCTATTGTGCAGGAAAGTCAGGAGAAAGAGAATAGGAACCATGAAAAGACATAGAAGATTATTGTTGAAGATACTTAAATCCAGTTGCAAATATATGTTTAAATTTGTTATAGAAGTATGCCTCTTTCATAGAAAAGAGAAGCAAGTTGTAATTCTTGAAAATAGACTTGAGATTTATTGTCGTAGCTAAGCAAAGAAACATTCTGTAAATATGCAGAATATCTTAGAGTTGTAAAAGTTTGTTTTATTTCTACTTCTATTTGTGTTTCAGAAAAAAGAAAAGCTTCTTTGAATTGCATGTAAAAGCTTCTTTTGTATTATGGAAAAATTAGTTTCAAATGAATTTTATCTGTATTCTACTTGTTGAAAAGTATGGGTTATTTTATTGAAGAATTCTAAGTATAAAAAAATAAGAGTGCTTTAAGTAATTGTTTTATTAGTGGAAAAATCAATGAATGTGTTTTATTCAGAATAGAATGATGTATTTTAAGAAAAAGAAAAAGTGTTAGAATAAAAGTTTAGCAAAAGATCTACTTCTATTTCTTTTATCAGCAATTAGAAATAAATAAATAAAAGAGCCTAAGTTTTATATCAATTAATTATATATATATATACTTAAATGTTTATTTGTGCACATGTAATTTTGGATTTACATAATGTGTTTCCCATTGTTATTTTGTTTAAAATTTTGTATGTAAATCTTATTTTAAAAAAATAAATATATTTTTTAATATATTTTCACCCTTAAAACCTTTATATATATAAATTTATATAAATATATATATATATATATAAATATATATACATATATATATTTATATATAATATATTTAAAAAAAAAAAAATTAAAAAAAAAGAAAGAAATTGGGTTCCACGCGGGCCCCACTGTGTGTACGCACAGTGAGGGCCGCACGGCGCCCACTGTGTGCACACACAGTGCGGGCCGCTCGGCTCCCACTGTGTGGACACACAGTGGACGGCCGCGGCCGCCACTATGTGGCCACACAGTGGTGTGAGCCGCTAGCGGCGCCCACTGTCTGGACACACAGTGGTGCCGCGACGCCCACTGTGTGCCCACACAGTGGCGCCTCGGCCCTCCCTGTCGCCTACTTCGAACTTGCAGTGAAAAATGGCCGCCGCCTTGGGGTTTCGGCCCTGCTAAAAAAAAAATTCAGTGGTAAGAAAAAAAAAGAGATAAAACCCTAGCCTGGGTAGGGTTAGGGTTAAAGGAAATAAAATAATATGATAGTTTAAGAGTTGATAATATATTATAAAAAAAAAGAACCCTAATTAGGGTTGGGAAAATATTGTTTGTTTTTATGGAAAGTTATTTTTGAAGAATTAAAGTTTATAAATATATATATATATATATATATATATATAAAACTCTGGTATATTTCGGAATAAGTATTTAATTATAAATAAATATATATCTATATATATATATATAATTCCGGTTATAATTTGGAGTAGGTAATTAACAGAAATTTAAATATGGTTGTTTAGACTTTAGAGTCATTTTGGAGGTTGAATTAATTTTCCTCTCCTATTCCTTTATCATGATGGATTTAATAAACTTAATGACTAGGTATCTCATGGAGATAAATTTTTAAACCAGTTAGTTTTCCGCAATTAGAATTAAACAAATTATCGATGCTTGATTCGTTTCAGAATTAGCTCGAATATAATTATGGAAATCTCAATAACGCTTGTCGTGTGAGTGAACTTGTTAATTAATTAGTATGTTTTAAAAAAAAAATTTGTTCCATTTTTGCCCTAAATTTTGGGCATGACAACGATCATATGGACCACCATGGCTTGGAATCGATCAATATCCAGATTATTTAGAATAGTTGTTTCGATAAGTGCTTGTTCCAAGATATCCTTGTGTTTTGGTGAAAGTTTGATTAACTCAAGTATAAATATCTGAGTGGGTGTTCTCCATAGTTGGTCGACCAAGTTATAGTGAGTTTTGGGGAGATTTGTTGATGTTGATGTGTTCCCTTTTAAGACACATTTCTGCACTCTTGTGGTCACATTTATCGACGCATGTTCTTGCTTGTCTTTGATTTTTATGACATTTATGTGATTGTCATATGCCGATATGTGATTGATGGTGTTTTACTATATGTAATTAATACAAGCTCCTTTGGTATTGTTGGATGTTGATGCTCCTCTATCGTAATTAGGAAGAGGATTTTTGAAAGCTTCATGGTCACTATTGGTTTTATGACCATCGATCGTTAAGTCACCTTTTTCTCTCATGTCTTGAACTATGTTCTTCAGCCTCATGCAATTATTTGTGTTATACCCTTTTTTTTTGATGAAAATCACAATAATGTGAGTCATTGTACTAGGGTGGTTTGACTTGGGGTTTAAAGTTGCTTGTGGCTGGCAATGTGATGATCTTGTTTTCCAATAACTCTTGAAATGCTGATTCTAAGGTTTGTTCTAATGGCATGCATATTCGTCGATACAGGAAAGTATTAGTGTTGCCCTTTTGGTTTGTATTGTTCCCTTGGTTGTTGTTGTTGTTGCCTTGGTAATTTTTTTTGTTTGATGTTGAAGCTCTTTAGTTGGTGTGTCGACTTGAATTTCATCCTTAGAATGTTACCTGCAATAAGTTAGTTTCACAAAATACAAATTAAAATACTACAGGAAATCCAAACTCAACCAATGAAACTACATGAAGTACATATAAAATAAAATACTAATATTACCTTCATGGCTTATGTCCCATTATGTCCTAACTCCACTGTTCTTGGTTGCAGATGGTGTGCTCTTCGATAATGCACTGATGGCTTCAAAGATGACATATGAAGAATGGATTGATAACTTGTAGTTAACTGATACTATGATATGCAAATACTACATGATTATGCTAAAATGATTATGCTATATGATAATTGCTATTGCTATTTGCTATTTGCTTCAAAAAATCATGGATGCATATGATTAATTTGAAGACTAACTCTCTCTCAATTGAAGCTCTTGATTTTATAGACCTTGAGAGGATTAGATGATGTGGCTCAGATCAATGATCCTGATCAAATTTACAGATTTGAATGGCTATGAGCAAAGGTGAAGGTTGAGAGAAAGGGGGAAGGAGAAGACAAGTGTCACTCATATCACCTTGACTGGGTTGCTAACTGAGGGAATCTAAGGATGGTTGGAGAAAATTTAGGCATGAGAGGACAAGTGGACTCAAGTCCTTCCTAAGATGTAGGGGGTGTTGGAGAGAATATAGGAAATGGTTATGAAATATGTGTACGTACACAATTTTCATTAAATTTTGGTAGTTGAAGATAAATGATAAATTAATATTTAAGAAATATTAATTTCCTTAGCCACATGATGGTTGATTTGGTAAAGGGAAGATGAAGTGGATATGGAGGGTGAGTTGGAAAAGGGATTAAATAATTTTGAGAATTATTTAATATTTGAGACTATAGGATGGGAGAATAACCATTAAATATTAGATATTTAATTGTTTGGAGGAGATAATTAAATATTAGATATTTAATTAACTTGGAGGAGATAATTAAATATTAGATATTTAATTAACTAGAGGAATAAGATAAATGAATTAATTAATAAAATATTAATTAATAGAAAGATATGAAAAATGAATTAAATAAATTAATATTTTCAAATTAACTATTTAATAGAAGAATAATTATTAAATAAATATAAAATATTTATTTAATTTCTCATAGCCAATTTTTATGTGTATACATTTTGCCCCTCTTTGAAATGATGTGAAGACAACATTGTTTCAAAGATTAAATCAAGTCTTGATAATGCGCCTGATAGAGATTGAAAATCCTGACTGTGTGCCCCCTTAGGAGATTGATCATGAAATTGTCGAAAATTCTAGTTTAAACGATTAATCTCATGATAATTTGATAAACTTATGGTCAATTAAATTCATCTGTGAAAAAAATAAATTAAATTGCCCCATTGAAATTAATTACTCTTCAAATAGTAAATATAAAATTAACTAAGGCTAAATTTAATTTCATTGTTATCCTTGTCAGCTTATGGAGAAAATATTTTTGGTGAGGTAGCAAAATGGTGATTCCTGTGGAGAACCATCATTTTGAGCATGTTCGACATTATCAATGACTTGCCGAGTATGGATATCCGGTAGGTATCTTATCCCGAGCTTTATTGTCAACTTTTTTTGCAAATTTTCATGTTTTTAGTGCATTTTTGAATTTTCAAATTTTTTGTGATTTTTTCGGCTTTAGGTTAGCGCTTTTGCAATTTGTTTTAGCGCATATGCAATTAGGATTAGTGCATTTACATGTTTTAGCACAAATGTTCTTTTTGTTAGCGCATATGTTAAGGATGTTAGCACTTATGCATAAGATAGTGCAAATGTTTCGTTTGTTAACGCTTTTGCTTAATAAGGTAGCGCTTTTGCATGGGTTTGCGCATATGCTTGTAGATTTAGCGCATTTGTTCAAAAGAATAGTGCATATGCACTGGTTTAGCGCAAATGCTTTTAGATTTAGCGCATTTGCTATAGTTTAACGCAAATGCTCAATAGGATAGCACTTTTGCTCAAATTTAATGTTTTTGATAAGTGCAAAGGCTAAAAATCACTTTGATGATTAGATTTAACGTGTTTAATATGCATTGATGATGAAATAGGGACTTGATTGAGCGATTTGTTGGATAGATAGATAGATTGATTGATTTGATAGATTGATTGCGTGATTGGCTTGATTGCTCGATAGATTGTTTGATTAGCTTGATTGCTTGATAGATTGCTTGATTAGCTTGATTGATTGCTTGATTAGCTTGATTGCTTGGTAGATTGCTTAATTAGCTTGATTGCTTGATTGTGTGAGTAGTTCTAAGAAACTGATTTAGTTTCTGATGTAAGAGCTTAGCAGAGTTTTGAGTGAACTCGGTGATTGATAGAAAACCATGATTGATAGGTTTTAAAATGATTTGATAGTGTAAGTTGCTTCAATTTGATTTGATAGATAGATATCATAGATTGCTTCAGTTTGATTTGATAGATAGATGATGCTTTGATGATTGATTGATTTCTCTTGATAAATAGGAGAAAATTGATGTTCTCCGGTGTCAGGAGAAATTACTGGCAGTGCGTCATTTAGTGCCAAAGTTGACACAGGCTAAGATTAGACATATAGATGCCTGTGGTTTATGCCATCTTTTGTATATGCCTAAGATTACGCATAATAGAGGATTGTTGATGGCGTTAGCTAAGAGATGGCATAATGAGCATAACACTTTCCACCTGCCTACGGGTGAGATTAGTGTGACTCTTGAGGATGTCTATAGGATTCTGCACATCCCAGTGACTGGCGAGCTAGTGTAGTATGATTTTTAGGATCGTGTTGGTATACAGGCTTGCAGAGTCACATTTGCTGATGATAGCATTGGTAGAGGAGAGATCCAATGGGTGGATATGGTGATGTATTATGAGGCTCTTCCTGTTATTCTTGCTGGTCTGATTGGAGGATTTATATGTCCAGATAGGTGATCACAAGGTTTTTCGGTTGGATGGGATGAGATTCTCCTGAGTATGATGTAGCATCATACTCGATATGCTTGGGGTGTTTGTATGTTGGCATATTTATATCATGATCTTCATCAGGTGGTGTATGATGAGAGTGTGAGTTTATCTACATGATGCACTTTATTGCAGATCTGGTGCTAGGAGCACATTTCTATTACTTAGCCTATCCATCACAGAGTTCATGGAGAGAGGTAGCCATATGTATATTTTTATGCAGGTATCCTTACTCAGCATAAGCTGGGTAAGATGGAGTATTGGCGTTGGGTGCTTGATTCATTGGATAGCATTACTTGGAGACCATATGTTGATTGTGAGCCATGGATGGATGATGCACAAACATTACCATTTATCATGCAGAGTAGATATCTCATTGGTCGGACTCCTTACATTGTTGAGCGATAGTTGATCAGTCACATTATTAGATAGTTTGGGATCATTCAACCTATGCCTACTGGTGTGACGATATATGCTCAGCGTTACAGAGATAGATGAGATAGGGGACCTTCATTATCATTTGAGATTTCTCATGTAGAGTTTGTTGCTACTCCGAGAGTGGCTTATGATATGAGATTGCACATTCTTGATCCTGGGGTTACTGTAGAGTATGCTCAGTATATATTAGCTCATCCATTTCCTCGTATTACTGATGCAATAGATCCTCCTCCCAGCTTAGGAGATGAGGATGATGATTCAGATGATCCAGTTTTTAGGAGACAGAGATGGAGATGAGAGCTCAGAGCTTCTTGAGAGGCCGGGGGAGGTGGAGATAAGGGTGGTGATGGAGGTGGTGGTGGTAGGAGACTTGGATGGAGGGGAGGTCGATTGAGAGTCCGTGGAGGACTATTTGGACTAGTTGGCAGGATTGGGAGACCACATCCTATGGGTGGGACGGATGTTGGATGGATTGGGAGGGATCATGGCAGGGCAGGTATGAGATCACCGAGAGGGTTGCCATTGATAGGAGGAGGCAGGGTGACTGGAATGGATGGGGGTTGTGGGAGAGGCATTGATTTTGGATAGATTTAGCTAGACCCTAGGGTTATTGCAGAGCATGGTGGAGATGATGAGGATCCTGAGGATCATGTTCTCCTGATTAGATGATGGGTTTAGAGAGTTACTCAGACTAAGATTCCAACAGTTGAATAGGTTGGTGGTGAGGAGGGGATTGGGGTTCATGCACCATAGCAAGATTTGCCAGAGCAGGATGCACCAGAGTATGATATGCCAGAGAAGGATGCACCAGAGCATGATGTGCCAGAGCAGGAGACCATTGATAGTCTTAGAGCACAGATTGATCAGCTTCGAGTACAGGCGCAGACTCTTATGACTGAGAGGGATAAAGCTGTTAGGAGACAACTGGATACTCAGGGCCTTCTTGATCACATTCAGCAGGTTGGATTAGGTACTCTCTTAGCTAACACTATTAGAGCATTAGCTCGGGATGGGAAGGAGACTTCCCACTGGTGACGATGATATGAGGAGGTAGTTGCAAAGAGCTAGATAGCAGGTAGTTATCATACTACCGTGTTGATGGACACTAGTAGTGGTGGGGTCATGGGACCTCCTCAAAGGAGTGGTGAGAATGGGAGATAGACATCTGGAGGATCTTCTCGCCTATAGCCATAGAGATGGATAGAGTCAGGTGGTAGTGGTACAGGACAGTCGTGACTTGATGTGGAGGCACTTGTATTGTTTATCTGATATCATTGTATACTTGGACTTTTTATTGTTTTATATGCAGATATGGACTCTATATGATGATGATCTTTATTATGCATGTTATTCTATTTGATGATCTATATGCCTTGATTATATGGATGATGTTTCTTTATGCATGTTATTCTATGTGATGATGATATGGATGCAATGATTATATGTTTTTGTTTTGATTTTTGATTTTGATGATCTTGGATGCAAATGAAAATGATTACTATCTTAAATGATGCAAATGTAATGATCTATATGGAATGCAAACGAATGATTGATTTACTTTTGATGATGATGAAAATGATCTATATGAAATGTTTTTGTATTTTTATATATAATATTTATAATGATTATGAATCTAAATGCAAAGATGCAACTAAATGATCATTAATGGAATGATAATGCAAACTATAATGATGATACACTATATGATGAATAAAAATGCACTTAATTGAATGCAAACTAATGCAATGATAAAATGCAACTAAATGAAATGAATGATCATTAAAATGTTTCTAAAAAGAATGCACCTATAATTATTAAATGAAAATTGTTTTTGTTTGTCCAAGTATACTCAATCTTTATTTATGACTGTTGATTTGTTAATGAAATGATACTCTTATAATGCAACTGACCATAAATGCTTATAATGCAGACAAATAATGAGCTAATGAAATGATCTAACTAAAAATTGTACTGCCATTCTTCATATTGCTATCTTGTAACAGTGCTTTAATTTCATCATTGAGCTTTAAAATGTTGTAATAAAATACAAGCAACTTGACATAATGATTCAAGATGACCTGAGTATTCCTTACATGGATTTTGATATAGAAAGTTAATACAAGCAACTTGATATAATGGATCAAGCTAACTTGAGTATTGCTTGCAGAACAGACAAGGATTATCCCCTTTCATGCATGACTTGGAATGTCCTCCTTGATCTTTTGGCAATCATATCCTGAGACAAGTAAACACCGTAGTAAGAGATAAACCACAAACATCAATCAAAGAAAATAATCATGCCCCATCATAGCTTCTCTAGTCATGGACATCCTTGAGTTGCATAGAGTACATGATTAACAATAAAATCAAGATATAAACAATGAATCTTGTATGTCATTCACATGTTCTTATGGTCATTAACTGATATAATCATCTTGATGAATGATATTTGATAATCCTTTATTACTTGTTAATTGATTGGTTTCTGAGTTGCATGATTCAGTTTTTGATGAAATGCCTTGATTTTCATTGCTTTGTTTGCTCGTTATCTGTTTCAAAATCCTAGGTGTTTTTGGTTTTTCTAAGTTTTTCGAATGTTTTGGGATTTTCAAAGATTCAAAAGATCACCTTAGCAAAAAGAAATTAGGATTTTGCCCCCAGTGGAAACAAAAATTTATTATGGATGTATGAATTGATCAAGATCCAAACTATGGTGGGATAAAAATGCAGATATGATTGATTTTGATAAAATCTAAGACATTGACTACGAAAAGTATGTCAAAGATTGATAACTATTGGTAAGTTGCATATTTCTTGCTAAATGGTTTAGAGCAAATGGATGTGAAAGATGGAATGGATAAACTGCGATGGATGGAAGCGATAGATGCGATTGGATGGAGTGGATAGGTGCGCAAAGAGATCTCATAGATGGAGGAACTCACTTTTTAGATAGCACCTGTTTATTAGGTTTTCACCATCTAAATTTATTGCATTTTTTTTTTGGATTTTATATGCTTTTTATTGAATTTTTTTTTTTTTAGGACTTTATATGCTTTTTGTTGATTTTTTCAGGATTTTATATCTCAAGCATAGAATTTCTTGAGATGGATAGAATTGATAGGTTCATCAAACCAATCACCTTTAGGGGTAGATAACTTGTATGCTCCCAATCCATATGTTGCTACTATGACAAAAGGTCCTAGCCAATTCGGTTCAAATTTTCCCTTCTTTTCCCAATCTTGCTGATTTCTTGGATTTTCTCTTAGAACTATATCTCTAATCTAGAAAATACGTGGCTTGAATTTGTGGTTATAGATTCTTTCCATTCTTTGTTGGTATACTTTCAAATGTTCTGTTGCATTTTGGCGATGTTCCTAAATCAGTTCTAGTTCTTGGAGTCGAGAGACTCGTTGTTCTTCTTCTAGTATAAGATCGTGCAAGGATACTCGTAGAGAAGGTATCTCTACTTCTATAGGTAATATGGCTTTTGATCCATAGACCAAACAATATGGAGTTGCCCCTATTAGAGTGCGGACACTAGTTCGGTATGCCCAAAGAGTAGGATTTAGCTGAATGTGCCAATCTTTTCCAGCTTCATTGACTGTTTTCTTCAAGATTTTCAAGATAGTTTTATTTGATGCCTTAGCTTGACCATTACCTTGTGGATAATATTGAGTAGAGAACCCATGTTGGATATGAAACTATTCACATAGCTCCTTCACATCTTGATTTTTGAATGGTCTTCCATTATCAGTGATAATGGTCATAGGAACTCCATAGCGACAGATATATAATTCAAAATAAATGATGATATTTGTTTTCCTATCACTGTTGTCAAAGGCACTGCTTCAATCCACTTAGTAAAATATTCAGTAGCAATCAGAATAAACTTATGTCTACTAGAAGATGAGGGATTGATCTTTCCTACCAAATCAGGGCCCCATTGTGAAAATGGCCATGATCCTATCATAGGATATAACTCTTGTGCTGGTGCATGAATGAGATTCCCATGAATCTGACATTGTTTGCATTTTCTATCATATGTGAATGAATCTCTCTCCATTGTAGGCAAAAAGTAACCCATACGAAGAAGTTTCTTAGCCAATATTAAACCACTTGAGTGTGTACCACAAATACCCGCATGAATGTCATTAAGAACTCTCTCAGATTTATCCTTTTCAAGACATATCAACAACGTACCATCTACACCATGCCTATATAGGATATCAACAATAATAGTATAGCGAGAGGACTGACGGATAAAGTTTCTTCTCTGATTATGAGATAATTCAAGAGGAAGGATATGATCTTTTAAATACTGATAAATTTGACCATATAAGGATTGACTGGTTCCTGATATATGGAAAATTCGATAGGTATGCTAGGATTAGATGGTAGGGGTTAAGATATCTTCCACGAGAAATTGGTAATGCTATTGATTCTCCTTATTTTGCAAGAGAGATTCTATTGTAGCCATTGCATTTGCTGCTTTATTCTCATTTCTTGGAATATGGGTGAATGATATTTCTTTAAAGTGTTCTTTAAATTCCTCCACCAGCTATTTGTATGGCATAAGCTTATCATCCTTTGCTTGATATTCATCATTTATTTGGTTTATGATAGGTTGTGAATCACCATAGACATGTAGTTCTTTGACATTCCACTCAATGGCCATTTTAAGCCCTATAGCTAATGCTTCATACTCTGCAGTATTATTGGTGCATGGAAATCACAGTCTATACAATTTTAGAATTATGTGTCCTTGAGGTGTGATGAAAAACATTCCTGTGCCTGATCCATATTGTGTATAAGAACCATCAAAGTACAATTCCCAAAAGTTTGTACTTACTGTTAAGATATTTGCATCAGGAAATTTGATGTGCAAAGGCATGTCATTTTGTAAAGGTGCATCAACCAATTGATTAGCGATGACTTGTCCCTTGATAGCTTTCCGGTCAACATATTCTATGTCAAATTCACTCAGTATCATAACCCATTTGGCTAGTCTCCCTATCAATGTTGACTTGCTCAACAAATATTTGAGAGGATTTGTCTTTGCTATTAGTTTCACAGAATGAATTAACATATAATGTCGTAGCTTTTGAGTTGCAAATACAACTTCTAGACATATCAATTCAATTGAGGAATAATTTAATTCATAGCCAACAAGTATTCTACTGATATAATAAACTACTCTTTCTTTTCCTTCATCATCATGTTGAGCTAGGAGAGTGCCTAATGATACACTTGTTGTAGAGACATAGAGTAACAATGGTTTCCCTTTGGTTGGTGATATCAGTACTGGAGGACTCATAAGATATTCTTTTATTTCCAAGAAAGCTTCTTCACATTTTAGATCCCATTTGAATGGAACATTTTTATGTAGAAGATGGGTGAATGGAAGACATCTATCCGCTAACTGAGAAACAAATCTCCTGATTGATTGCAATCTTCCTTGTAAAGATCGCAATTGACTTATGTTCTTAGGTGACTCCATCTCCATGATAGCTTTGAATTTTTTAGGATCTACTTCAATGCCATGAGCTGATATGATGTACCCAAGGAGCTTTCCAGAGGTTACCCCAAATGCACATTTCTTTGGATTTAATCTCAATTGATTTCTTTCCAGCCTGTCAAAAATCTTGCTTGAAATGTTCAAATGTTCTTGTCTTGTATGAGATTTTGCAAGTATGTCATCGACATAATCTTCCATAAAAGTGTGCATCATATCATGGAAAATTGTCGTCATAGCCCTTTGATAAGTCGCTCTTGCATTCTTAAGCCCAAATGGCATAACATTCCAACAATATGTTCCCCATGCATAGGTGAAAGTTTTCTTCTCTTGATCTTCAAGTGCGATTCTTATTTGATTATATCCTGAGAAGCCATCCATTAATGAAAACATCTCATGTCCTGCTGATAAGTCCACTATGATATCAATGTTTGGTAGTGGGAAATCATCTTTTGGACATGCTTTATTTAGATCTCTAAAATATGTACAGATTCTTATGGTCTTATCTAGCTTTGATACTAGTACAATACTTGAAACCTATTCTGGATAAGCAGCTGGTCTTATGAAACCTACTTCTAATAGTTTCTTCAGCTCAGTTTTTACAAGAAGAGCAATGTGCAGATGCATCTTTCTTAGCTTCTGCTTAATGAGTTTTGCTTTTAAATCCACATTAAGATGTTGCATGATAAGATCAGTATTAAGTCCTGGCATATCTACATAAGTCCAAGCAAAATTTATTTGTCTTTACATAAAGAATTCCATGTATTCTTTCCTCTCTTTTTCTGATAATGAGGCAGAAAAATGAAGTATTTTAGGATCCTTTGATGTACCAATGTTTACTACTTCTGTTGGTTCTATCCGGATAGTAGATCTCTCTTGAAAATATGCAGGAAGAATGTCAAACCTTCCATTTTCTGGTGCCTCAAGGAGGTTTTCACCATCAGATACGTCCTTTGTTTTCTCTTTTGATTGATCTAATGTTGCCATGAAATGTTTTTCAACAATAGGTCTCTTTCCTTGTTTTATTTTGTTTTTGCAACTGGAAAGTTTGGCATTTTCCTGACTATGAGAAACATCACTTGATTCTGCAATGGAAGATATCTTAGGTGGGATGGGTTCAACAAGATTAAGGTACACTGCTAAGTCATGATCATTGGAAAAGACATTCAGTTCAGGGTTAGCTAAATTATCCCAATCAACATTCATGACATAATGATCATAGCTAGGCGTATAAAAGGTATTGTCATAGATTAAATGTTTTTGAGAATTGTCTTTCTCAAGCATTTCCGAAGTAGTCTTAACAAAATTAATATTAGCATTGTGTATTTCACACTCAAGTGGTTCTTCAACTGACGTTTGTCCCTTAAATGAATGGATTATATCCACACGCACATCTTTAATACTGCAAATTCCTTCTTGATTGACCTCATTTGCATTTAGAAGTTGACATATTTGTGCACATGATAAAGAGGATTCTTTTAATAGATTTTGTCTCCTTTCAAACTCAACTTCTTCTAGATTAATAATCAATCCATCTTGACTATCTCTTAGTTCTTCTAGGGTTCTGCCACATCTGGATACATCTTGTTCCTCTTTTGATGAAAATCTTGTATTTTCAGATGCTTGATCTATCCTTGTTTGTACTTCTTGTGGCATTACTTCTTTGTCTTTGTCATTTCCTTTCCTTTTTACATACACCTCTTTTCTCTGAATTCTGAGTTTTTCTTGCCTTCTTTCTCACTTCATCTTTTGTTCTGCAATAGACAAGTCTTCTTTCGTAATAGCTACTTGATCTTCATTGTGTTCCTTACTTGATGTAGTAGATAAGACATTTGGACCCCATTCATACTCATTGGAATCTGTTTCTAAATCCTGATCTAAGATTACTCCACTATACCATACTGGAATGTCGTCTGGTGCAAAAAGTTTTCTGATTTCTGTCATCTCTATTTTTACCAGCTTCTAGAATACCTTGTTCAGATTTTGCATTTGTTTGACAGGATTTTTCTTCACCTTTGATGGTAATCTCCCATTCTTTCTTTTCATGTTCTTCTTGCTTCTTTTGTTTATTGGTTACTGTTTCGGCCGCTTGATGTAGCTTTTCTTCCCAATTTTCTTCTTTAGAAATTGATTTCTTTCTCCACTTTTGTTGTTGATGATTATGTTTCTTTTGATTTAATTTTAGATATCCCAACCCGGATTTATCTTCTGTGGATTGTGAGTGCGGACAAATAGGTTCTGAAATACCTTGATGTTGCTTACCAATTGGTCCTTTTCCTTCATATCCCATCTTTTGCATGATTTCATATCCTTTGCCATATTGTTTTATGGGAATATTGACTTCTGCTGCTATTGTTATAGTTTTATCTTCATCCTTGTAGAACCAACCAAGAATGTCTTTGTCTTCATTTTCCTCTTCAAGAGTTCCAACACTAACAAAAGTTCCTTTAAACATATGTTTTGATTTTCTTGATGTCTTTGATTGAATATCTGTAGGCTTTCCATATGACTTAGGGGAAAGTGGAAAATTTTGCAAAGAATACTTTCCCATTCCTTCATCATTTAATTTGAGCCTTTCTTCAAAAGTTTCCCATAACTTTGCTTGAATTTCTTTGGTAGGATATATTGATTCTGTATTATGTGGAACTCTTGTATCTTGTGTTGGCTTCAAATTATTGCAATATTGACTAGAATATGCAATTATAGTGATTTATTTTCCTTCATGAGAAAATTTCACACATTGATGATATGTAGAAGGAATTGCTTGCATTTTGTGAATCCATGGTCTCCCTAGAAGAATGTTGTAAGAGAGGTTCAAATCTAAAACTTGACATAATGTATCCCTTTCCACAGGTCCTATCCTTATTGGTAGCACAACAGTTCCTTTAGAAGAACGTTCTGCTTCATCATAAGCCTTGATGGTTATTTTCTTTTTCGAGTCTACTGCATTCTCTGAATATCCCAAAGCTTTTATCAAACTTAATGCACAAATGTTTAAGACAACTCCTCCATCTATGAGCACATGTTTAACATGAGTTTTATTAATGGAGACTTCAACATGTAAGGGAGCATTGTGAGGATGTTGCAAGGATGCATCATCATTTTCAAAAAATGATAAACAATGAAGAGCTATAAGGTGTCCTACCATTTTTGGAACTGATCTACATCCAAATCTTTTGAAACTGTTGTTTCCACTAAAGCTTTTTCCAAAATTTCCTTATGCATAGGTGAAACCTTGAGAAGTTCCAGAATTGATATTTGAGTGGGTATTCTTTGTAATTACTCTGCTAAATTGTATTGTTGTGATGTGGATGTTGAGTCTTTTGCTATACCTAGAAAGGTAACCTTTTCTTTGATTCTCGTGATAACATTGATTGGTTATGAAGATGGATTTTCATTAACAATGATCACATTTACCACATCATTGTATGTATAAGTGTAATTCACTTTGGATTTTCCTTTGTCATCTTTTAATTGGGACGATTCACCTTTGTCATAATTCGGAAGTGGAGTTTTGAAAGCCAAGTGTGATTCATTTGTCTTATGGCTATCCACTATGATGGTTCCATTATCGATTAGATCTTGGATAAGGCGTTTCAATCTCTGACAATCATTTGTTAGGTGTCCTTTATTTTGATGATATTTGCAAAAATGATTGTCATTCCACCAATTGGGCCTGAATGGTGGTTCATAACATCTTTCTTCTGGTAAAACAATCAATTTGTTGGCAAGCAGAGTTTTTAGAGCTGATTCCAAAGATTCTCCAATGTTTGTGAATTTCCTCCGAGGATTGCAGAAAAAGGATTTGGCTTTATGGTTTTTTGGATTGTTAGTTCTTGGGTTTTGACTTGATAGATTTTGTTAGTCTCAAATTTTGATTTCCCTTTTATCCTTCCTGTAAGAAATAAATCAACTCTATCTGCATATGAAAGATTAGGGAAATGGAACTCAAGAGTAACATATAACAAGGTTTGGAGACCTTCTACACTTTGAACTTGTCCAAAGTTCAGGTGGGTATACCTTCTGTGAATACTTTCACACTTTAAAATTGAGATCCATAGTAAACCTATGGAATTCATCACCTCAATGAAACTGAACCACTAAAAGAAAAAAAAAACTTGTATTCATTTCAGTATTGATCTTCAAGAAAGATAGAAAGAAATCTTTCAATCTGATACCAGTGCCTTATCTAGGCTACAGAGTCACCTAAATCAAACAATAATTCTAAAAATGGAACACTCATATACGTCTCATCATTTTGGCTTTTATGAATCCCATACATGCCTAACATATATATAGATCCTCTCCCATTCAACTAAACCAATTCATCAGATTCAAAGGAACAAACAATAGACTTATTGACAGAAGTATTTCATGCATATTTAATCCCTCTCCTGAAGAGAAAAGCCAAAAATAACATCTACAAGATTGCCTTACAATCCATGTTCATTCAAACAACCCTAGATTATCCAAATGAAACCAGCAAACTAAAGAATGCATACTAGAAGACAAAGGAAATTTAGGCCTGAAACTTTGATCTATATATTCATATTCATTCTTGAAAAAATATTACATAACTGAGAGCAATCTCTATAAAACCAAAAAAGGTCCTAAATATATTTTGCCACAGGTTCCTTACAAAATTCTTGTGATCATTTTACACTAGTCCTGGTATCCATTTATAACATTATGGATGCATATAAGCTTCAGACATTCCTAGAAAGGTTTGTTACAAACTGCGATACTCTCCAAGAAACAGTTACAAGTCTTTTTCAATATCAACGACCTCTTCTGTTTGTTATTCTGCTGCAACCTTTTCTATCTACTTTGGAGTATCTTCTTGTTGTCCGATATATTTGTCCTTCCACTCCTAGAACACGTCATCACTTGGCCAAGCAAAGCTAATAATCTTCTGTTTCATCCTTTCTAGCCTTTTCCAAGTGACCCTTAATTGCCCAATTTCTGTTTTTATGAAACCATAGTGTGATTTCACCTTTTCAATCTCTTCAATTGTTTGGACAAATAAGGATGTGTCATTAGTGTTAATGATTTCATTAACTCTTTGGGACAATTTATGGTCCAACTCTTCTAGCCATGTCTTCTCCTCTTTCAACTAAATTGGACCAACAAAACCCCCTGGAAACAATTCATATTTGTGATCTGAATATTCTTTTCTATATAGTTGGGCTTTTCTTTTTACACCCGCCTTGTCCTTTGAGAATATATTCATTTCTTTTATAAACTCACTAGTGGACCTAAGATTGTCATTTGCCTCTGCATCTGCATGGGATGAACTTCATCCTCTCTTAATTCAATTAGAATATTCAGGATACTTTTCATAGAAATGTGTATAGTAGAGGCCTTGACTGAATCAGCAAACTTCAAAATTATGGCTTTTACCTTTTCTTCATACTTGCTTGCAAACAATGTTTGAGCTTGTTTCAACTTTTCCAACTCATGTTGGATAGTTTCAGCTGACTAGAAACCAAAAGGCATAGGAGAAGGGGGATATTCTATTAAGGGACTGGTAGGTGGAGGTCTTGCTGAAGAGGAGGCTATCATGAGAGTAGATGATTCACTTGGATGGTGCTGACCTGCCAATTGACTATGAAGTCTAGCAATAATACTGTCTCTATTGGCTACTCCTTCTTTGGCCTCATTGTAAGCCTTTAAGATGGTTTCCAATTTTAATTGGAGATTAGGCTTTTCTTTTGCCTCCTTTTCTGCTACTGCTGCACTGAACTTTGCAATTTCCAAGACCGTGCTTGTAGCTTCCACCACCCTTGTACCTTGGACTCTTTTTACAATGATGCTTCCTAGGAGACTAGAATATGATACACCTTTCCTCCTTTTACTCTCATCCTTCTTTAGTGACCACATGACTATTGCAACATTATCTTTGCTGAAGGTCACTCCTTCCATGGGTTTGGTTTCCTTCCTTATTGCTTCAAGAACCAGAGCATAAGCTATATCGCTTTCAGGGAGGATTAAAACACTAGTGTTAGACACCATCTCTCTTCCCTTCTTAGGAGTAATAGTCTTAAACTCTTCAATCATTTCTTGCTTCACCTCTTCTTCCACCTGAGTTACGTCTCTATGAGGCTATTCACTCTTCCTTTGCTCACATCTAGCTTTGAATTGTTCCATATTTTGCTTCCACACAAATTGTATGAAAGCCCTTGTTGTAACAAAATTACTGTCAGCCAGGAACTCCTCACTGGCTTTCTTAACAGTAAGGTCTAATTCTTTGCCCTTTAGCTCACCATCAGTCAAGTTCATTTCAGCGCTAGGTGGCTCTTCTGGCATCCCCTCTTCTGTCTCCTCATATGTGTAGGAAATCTCACCTAGACTCCCTAACAGTAACAACTGCTCAACCATCAGCTGCTCATCTCCTATGTGGATATGAGACTAAGATGGAGAATACATAGGCTCATTGGTTTGCACTTCCTTTCCTACCCTTTTCCTTTTAGGGGAGTCTTGGATGTCAATGACATCCTCAATTGCTCTTTTCCCTCTTGAAGTGGAAGGCTCACCTCTCATTGGCATCATCACATTGTACTTTGATTTCCTATGCATCACATAATAACCAGGTGGGATAGCCTTAGCAAAGGCAGGATTGGCTAAAACCAATTTATCCTTGTTAGGATCATTTTGCATTATAGCCTCCCTTTTTTCTTTCAAGGTTTGCATGAGGTCTTCAAAATAAAGAACCAAGAATTAGATTTTCTCCTCAAAGGGATTGAAACTAGAGAGAGGGTCATAGCTTTAGCCCCGATATTGGTTGACATAGTTAACTGTTCCAAAAAATCATCACAAATATTCCTATCTTGGTAATTCACTTTTCCTGTCAACTCCCTTCTTGGTGCCATCTTGATAATGCAATTATATCAATTGAGACTTGCAAAAACCTCTAATGAAACAATTCACACAACAATCACCGAATTCAGACCAGAATTAGCAAGAGAAACCAAAAAAACCTGTTATTCGCCTGAAGAAAAACCGCTCCACATCAATTGCTCTAAAACAGACTCATTGAAATGATGCCAACATTCAAGTTGATGCGGACTCTAATACGACAAGTTGGCATTTAATTTTAGAAATTAATCCTGCATGCTTCAACCATCACCTTAGAATTGAATTCACAAATCGAATTCAAAAACGAGCTCCAACGAATCATAAATTCTCTAAGTATTTCATTTGTTTCATTGTTTTGCTATTTTGCAAAGCTTAAAACCTATGCACTTTTCTTTCATGAAATAATGACAACCATTGGATCACAGGAACTTGCACTACTTTTATTCCGTCTGGTCTTTCTGTGTTAGTGACGGGCCCAGCCTACTTTTCACTATTTCACGGGCCTTAAACCTTGTGCAATTTTCTTTCGCGAAGCAATACTAACCATTAGATCATAATCTACCTGCCCGGTCTTTATCTCATACAATGACTGTCAGTCTTATTAACTAACCATGCAACACCTTGATAGCTAATGATTTTCACCACTTTGCGAAGGTTAGACCACAAGCATCTTTGGGCTGCAAAACAATGTGAGCCTTTAGATCAATCTCGAGATGTATACTATTTAACATTCCCAAACCCTTAAGTGTGGGCCCTTTAACTCAGAGACTGCTTGCTTTATCTCATCATCGGTTAACAAATGCCACGTGGCAGTCGGTCATTTGCTCATGAAGTTTCATCGGGTTCCATTCTGAAACCGCCACATGCTTTACTTTACTATTCCCCACATAACTGCCAGTTGAACCAAGGCAGGCCCTCAATTACCCTTCAGAGCCACGCGCACTTGACAGGTCACCCTTACACTCCATAGAACAAACCATCTGTCCTGCCATGTCATGCATTCATGTGATTGCCACGTCAGTAGTCTGGTCTTAGTCTTTCGGTGGAATTTCTTCTTCAGCGAGTAGTCTATAGGTCTCATCGAACAGGCACTTTCATCGAAACCGTCGGGCCCACCACAAACCGCCACTTGAGCGCCATCGGACCCGCCATCTGTCTTTCACCATTTTGTGATCACTAATCTCTATTTAACTTGCAGCTACAAAACCACGACAACTATTTGATTAAATCATACTTAATTGGCCTTTAACTTTATGACCTACCTGTCCTTTGGGCCCACCGGCCCCTTTCACCATTTTACAGAGCTTAAAACTCAGGTTACTTATCCCCGTGAAACAATGACAACCGCTGGATCACGGGAACGTGCTCATCGGTGACCCTTGCTATGACCACCTCACTTGGGCCCACCATCTTTTTGCTACTTTGCAAAAGGTAGAACACATGCATCTTCTGGCCGTGAATCAATGCAAGCCATTGATCTTTTCTAAACTGATCATCCTTTAACCAAAGAAGCCGCTCACCTCTGGGATGTGCCAATTCTTTTGCTATTTTGCAGAACTTAACTTGCCAACATCTCTGCCTAACGAAACAACGACAACCGTTGGATTAACAATGAGTTCCACAATAATTAAGGAGCCCGACAAATATTAGAACAAGAAATAGGTAAAGGCACACAGATTTAAAAAATTAAGGGACTTCCTAGGGAAATAACTAATGGGGGGACACTTTTCATGATAGACTGACCCTTTTTTAAGTGGTAAAAGTAACGCAAAAATAGAACATAAGTGTTTTTTTCAAACATAGGAAGGGTTATAACTCAAAAACCTTAAACCCTCTTCTGACCCAAGACAATCAGACGCAACAAGGCCATACTAGACATATTTTTTGCAGACTTCTAGCCAATTATGGAACAAGAATATCTAATTTTAAACAGTGATAATAGTGGCTCTGCTGGGGATGGTTGATTGCAAGATCAACACAAGAATTCAGAAACTCTCTGGAGAAAAGACCAAACACAAGCCCAAAAAACAACAACAAAAGAAAACCTAAATATGTACAGACTAAGACCTACTGTGCATGGACATTAAGAGAAGTAATGTTTCAGGATTTGTCCACGCACTGGAAATTATTGTACCTCATCATTCATATTCTGCAAAAAATATGAATCCTTTCCATTAAGATCACAAACCACATAGGGGCCTATCCATAGTGACTCAAATTTCTTGTGTTTTTCCCTTATCTTGTCCTTTTGCATTCCATTGAAGAACCACATCACCAATTTGAAACTTTCTCAATGAGGCCCTTTTGTCAAATAGATATTTTGACTGCAATTAGATCTTCAAATTCCTCTTGTGAGTCAAAGTTCTAATTTCTTCTATCTCCACCATTTGAATCATCTGGTCTTCCATAGGTTCAGATAACTCCATGTCTTCAGCTTGCAGGAACTTATACACTGGAAGAAGATTATTAACTGGCACCCTAGATTGCATACCATAGACCAACTCAAAAGGTGAGACACCAATTGCTCTCTTAACAGTAACCCTATCTGCCCAAAGGGCTAATTTTAACTTCTGGTCCCAAGACCTTTTATTTTCCTCCAAGATTTTCTTAATAATGTTCAAGAGGCTCTTATTACTTGATTCAGCTTGCCCATTACCCTGAGGATGATAAGGCGAAGAGTAGGACATAACTATTCCATGGCTGGTGCAAAATTCAACAAATTCTTTTGACCTAAAGCTCATGGCATTATCCATCACTAGTTTTACAGGGACTCCGAATCTGGTTATGACATTATCCATCAGGAAGTCAATAACAACCTTACTTGTGGCTCTCCTAGTGGGTATAACTTCAATCCACTTGGTAAAATAATCAGTAGCTACTATAATCCACCGATGACCTCTTCCTGATTTTTCAATGATTTCTCCAATAAAATCAATGCCCCATTGGACACAAGGAGCTTCCACTGTGACTGGGTTGAGGGGTAAAGCTCCCTCATACTTCAATTTTGATGAAAACTTATGGCATGGGTCACATCTCCGGACATGTTCATGAGCATCTTTAAACAAAGTAGGCCAATAATATCCAACCTGAACTATCTTATGAGTAGTTGTCTTGGTAGAGTAATGACCTCCACACACTCCATCATGCATTTCAGTTAACACTCTCTTAGCCTTGGATTTATCCAAACACATTAGCAATGCCCCATCTCTATTCCACCAAAATAGATCACCCTGAATGAGGACATATTTCTATTACTTCAACTTTAGAGTTCTTCTTTGGTTATGGGTTATTCCTTCTGAAAATGTTGCATCTCTTAATAAATGTACTATCTCTGAGTACCAGGGCTGTGCCTCAATACAGGTGACAAGGATGTTCTCAACTTCGACATCAAGAAGGTTTGATTCAGCCATAAGCTTAGCAAGGCCTAAACCTCTCACCAATTTAATGATCTTAATTTCTAAATCAAATTCTTGGATTCTGGTTATCCATCTGCATCTTTTACCTGTGACCTCAAACTGGGATAGAATATCTTTGACAGCTGCATGTGGGACATAAGCAATTACTCGTGCATTTACAAGATATGGCCTAAAAGCTTTAACAACCTTAACCAAAGCATATGCTTGCTTCTCCATAATCTCATACTTTAACTCTGCAGCCTGTAAAGATTTTCTATAAAAAGGTATAGGATGTTCATATCCTTCATTATCCTTTTGTACAAGAACTGCAGCCACTGTGTGATATGAAGCAAAAGAAAACAAAGAGAAAGGCTTATCGTAGTCAGGGGACTTCAACACCGGTGCCTCCTGAATAGCCTTCTTGATTTCATCAAAAGCCTTTGAAGCTTCTTCATCCCAACAAAATTTTGTATCCTTCTTAAGCAGTTTGATGATGGGCTTGACTATCTCTGCAAAATTTGCAATAAATCTTCTAACAAAATTTACTTTTCCCAAGAAAGATTGGATACCTTTAACATTCTTCAGTTCAGGAACATTGTTTATAGACTCAATTCTTTTAGGGTCTATTCTTACCCCTTCTTTGGAGAAAATATGCCCTAGCAGCTTCCCTTTAGTAACAACAAAATGACACTTTTTAGGATTTAGGGATACTCCAAATTTTAGAGCTTTATTGAAAACCTATTCTAAATGTCCATAATGGTCATCTGCCCTTTTGGAGAAGCATGTCAAATCATCTTGATATACTACCGTTATAATATTGATGAATTCCTTGAAAGCTACATCCATTGCCCTCTGAAAAGTAGCTCTTGTATTCTTCAGACCAAAAGGCATTCTGACATACACGTATGTTCCCTAAGGGGTGGTGAAAGCAGTTTTGAATTGTTCAGATTCTTTTACTAACACCTAGTTATACCCTGAGAACCTATCCATCATAGACAATAGGTCAGAACCAGTTACTCTTTGCAACATTGCTTCTATATGAGGAGAAGAGTAATTATCTTTCAAGGAAGCAATATTTAGGTTCCTAAAATCAACATAGAGTCTAATGTCCCCATTCTTCTTTCTAACCGGGACCAAATTTGAGACCCATGATGAATGCCTTATAGACTTAATAATTCCCCCTTCCCTTAACTTGGTCAATTCTTACTACATTTTAGATTCCAACAGGGGGTTGATAGGTCTTTGTTTTTGTCTAAAAGGCTTAGCATCTGGAAGCAAAGGGAGTTCATGCTGAAACAAATCCTATCTATACACCTTCAGATCTTCATAAGACCAAGCAAAGACATGCTTATATTTCTTTAATAAATTAATAAGGTTTATTCTGACATGAGGAGGCAAATTTTTTCTAGTATACACCAACTTAGGGGATGTTTTTGTCCCCAAGTTTACTTCCTCTAGTTCATCTAAGTTAGTGGTTGATTGCTGGTGCAGATGACTATCATTGTAACTGAACATACCTTCCGGTTCTACCAACCCTTTAGGTATTTCATTAGTTTCTAACTGAACTAGGTCATTTCCAAACATAGTTTCTCTATTTTCAACCACTTCCACCAAGGCATTGCAATCAATTTTTTGTCCATCATAGTCATCAATGCATTGTATAAACTTGAGAATATCTTCATCATCAGCAAACACTTGCTAATTGTATACATTGTGAGGAATGGCAGACCTAGCTTTTACCTCAACTATGGATATACTGGTTAGTGTTGCATCATCATGCTTTAATGCAACATTTGCTAAGAAATCCACCATGATATTCTTAGATCTTTCTATCCAATTTATTAAGAATGCACTAAAATGCTCAATCACATCCCATACTGCATGCATGTATCTTTTCAAGCTATCATTCTTAGATGCATACTTAACTCTAACTTGAGAAACAACCAATTCTGAGTCTCCTAACACTTTTAATAACTGAATGCCATGCCTTTTTGCAACTTCAAGTCCCAATAACAAGGCTTCATATTCAACAGTGTTATTTGTACACTGAAAGGCTAACAAAAAGGAATATTTGAAGGTTATACTTGAAGGGGACACAAAAAGAACTCCTGCTCCAGATCCTTCTTTAGAGAAAGCTTCATCAAAATACATGTGCCACAAACCATGCTGTTGAGATTCCAATTCAGTCACAATAGAGTCAGTATTCTTCAATTGAGGTAAAATTGGCTGTAATCTAAAATTGTCAAGATCCACTTCAATCATATAGTTGAGCATACTAGGATCTACTTTCTCAATTACCTTAGGAGCACATGGTTCTCTATACAATTTGACTTGGTTTCCTTTAATTGGGATAGTAGCATATGACATATCCAACTGAACATTTCCACCTACTGCTGCAGCCCACTGTTTAGACAACAACATGCCATAGTGAGGTTTGGTGTCAGTTACAATGACATCCATCTTGTATGTTGCTTCAGGGAAGACTGCTATTTTTACTTCAACATCTTTCATTGTACCTATCATTGGCACTTCTCTATTATCCATAGCATAACATTTCCCATAGACCGTACTCACTGACAATCCTAATTCTTTCATGACACCATAAGGCATTACATTTGTAGCTGCACTAGAATCTATCATACAGTTTTTAATTAACCAGTTATTTACTAACAAAGTAACATAGAAAGGATCAACCTGTGAGGGTTCTTGTGTAATAGTTGTTCCAACATATACCTCTGGGGTTTGCAGCTCCTGATCCTTTTCATCCTTAGTTGAACCGGAAGGTGAAGCTGTGTTACTGTCAGATATTTTAGAAAATAAAGATAAAGCAGCTTCTCTATGTTCCTTTATTTTCAATAATTCTATCAATGGGACAATGACCTTCATATGGGTAAGAGCTTGAGTCATATCAAATGTGAAATTATTAATCAACTCAGTATTAGTCTTAACTTTCTCTGTCTTAGGCTGACTTGCCTTCTTCATTGTGGCAATTCCTTGTATATCACTAGTAGTTTTATCATCCATAGTTTTAGATGTATCCTTTAATTTGTCATTCCCCTTTTCTTGACCTTCTTGAGGCAAGGTAGCTTTACTTGCTGCTTTCTTCTGAGATATCTCTTTTATAAACATTGAACCAGGTTCACCTTGATCCCCATCCTTCTTAGTACTTCTCAAATTGTAGTTGTGCTTGGCTTTGGCTATGGCAGCCTTGGTGAGATTTCCTACTTCTTCATCATTGGGTCTTCTGAGATGAATTTATTCATCTTCAATTGCTACCACATTCAAAGTGGGATGCCAATCAAGTAACAACTATCCTTGGTAAGACCTTTTACTATTCAGCACATCACATTCACTAAGTTCACTTTGTAATGACTCATCATCACTTTCTATGATAGTTTCAACATATTTATGTCAGGCTCAACCTCTTGTCTCATGGATTCTTCAAGGGCTTGAGCTACAAAACATTGATGAGGAGAATGTGGTCCATCACAAGCCATGCACCAAGGAGTATTCTCCATATTATGAACATTTCCTCCTTTTAAAGGATCTAGGGTATCCTGGTTCTGAGTATTTTTTGGCTTCTCATTTTGAGTCTTGTCATCCTTCAAAGTAGTGTTGTAAGGCATGCCATGAAACCTAGGAGGCCTATCTTGCCAATTGTAATGAGGCTTATCATTTTTACTCACCTTGGCAGTAAGATCCTTCATAGAAATCACTAATTTCTCTATTTTGTCTTCTTCTTTAGCAACTTTATTAGGTTGTTGTTTTGATTCTTGCCACAACCTACCATCAGTTCTTCTCCCTATTTTCCTAGATGCTTTCCTATTAGTCTCCACATTAATGGCAATTCTAAATGCATCTCTCAGACTATACAGATTTTTATCCCTCAGAATATAGGCCATTTTAGAATCAAAGGCATTGTAATAAGTATTCAGGCACATATTGTCATCTAACCTCATTACCTGATATAGCCTATGCATTGCTTTCTGAAATCTGGCATTAAAATCTGTGACAATTTTATTGTCAGACTTTTTGATATTGTTGAACTCATTAAGCATGAAGCTCACATTTGTTTTGTCACCATACTGTTCTTGAAAGCAATTTTTAAAATCTTCCCAAGACCCAATGATTTTCACAGGGAGACCTCTATACTAGTCGCTTGCAACATCTACTAAAGACCGTAGAAACAATTTCATAGTCATTTATTAAGTCACCAAAAGATTTCAAGTGTTCTTCCGCACTGATTGCATTATTCCCAGCAAATTTGTGAAGTCTATCCCTCAATTCCATAGGAACATGGTTAGGGTACCCTGGGATTCCATCAAAAAAGAGCTACCTATAAAGTTGTAGATTAATAGGTCTTCTCAGGAATTGGTTAGCAGCATGGTTATTTCCCATGTTCATTCTTACATTGGGGCTTTGAGTCAGAGAGATCTGGTTACCTTGGTTAGTAATAGGGGCTTTATTGGCTATGGTAGTGCTAATAGGCAAGGTTGGTTGAATTTTAACTGGAGGGAGTGAAGCTTGGTGAGACATAGGTTTATTTAGGTCTACTAAGGGAAACATGGTAGGAGGAGCCTTCAGATAGCTAATCTTTCTTTTAACTTCTTGATTGGCTGCTTCTAATTCAACTTTCTCTAACTCCATTTACAAATCTTCTTTCTCTTTCCTCATCCTTTCCATCTCTCTTTCATGTGTAGATAACATGTGAGAGATCTCTGCTGTAGTCTTAGATCCAGACCCACCTTCCATGCATTTCTGCTTTCCTTTGTCAACATTATTTCTAACAGGTTGTGGGTCACTAAGGACTTCCCTATTTGGTTCCACTAATGACTTATATGTAGGTTTGGTCTTGGGAACTAAGATTTCTCTGATCACTGGACCTTCGTCCTCACTCCTGGCCTTTTCTTGGGTAAATAGCTCAAGGTCAACAATTTGTCTTAGAAGCCTGTCTCTCTCCATCAATTTTTCTTTTACCTCTCTCTCTTTATCTACTTCCTTTTGTGTTCTTAAGGAAATTAAATGATGGACTTTTCTATTTAGGACTTCAATTTCTTGGGATACCTTATCTTCATCAGGGAAGATTTCTTTAGAGTCTGACATATTGACTTGGTCAATATCAATTAAACCGATGTTTCCATCAATTGTCCTAGGTACAAAATCTCTCTTAATGTTTGAACAACTTTTGTCTTTCCCAGAAAAACTAGCATGGGAGATCCCCTGATTTGAAACTTGGACATATTCAATATTCCCAACAAACCAGAATGGAAACCTAAAATATCATGCTCAAATTCACGGGAAGAAGAATTTGAATTTGTATAGACGGGTCTCTCAGATGACTTACCCGTATTGATGCTCTTCTGTACCCAAGCAACATTAGATGGCTCATGTACAACTTATCTTTTTTGGCCTCTCCATGACTGTTCAGGTAGTCCCTCTTGCAATGTCTCATGAGGATGCTTCTTCATGAAAGACCTAGTGTTCCTTCCTCTCTGCATTATGCTTGTTTTCTTAACATAATTTCACTTATTTAAAAGGACTGGTTATACTTGTCAGAGTTGCCACCCACAAAGATTGTGGGAAATAAGAAAACAAGCTTTAAATTAAAAACTTGCCATTTTTTTAAAACAAAAATAATGAAGATTTTCAAAGAGACAGATAACACAAATCAGAGATCAGGCAATTTTCCACAACATAGATATCCAAACAACTTTTGAACTAATTCAGGCACCAATCTGCAACATAGATACACACTATGACTCTCCCCAGCAGAGTCACCACTTTTGTTAGTCTCAAATTTTGATTTCCCTTTTATCCTTCCTGTAAGAAATAAATCAACTTTGTTTGCATATGAAAGATCAGGGAAATGGAACTCAAGAGTAACATATAACAAGGTTTGGAGACCTTCTACACTTTGAACTTGTCCAAAGTTTAGGTGGGTATACCTTCTATGAATACTTTCACACTTTAAAATTGAGATCCACAGTAAACCAATGCTAAAAAACCTGTGGACTTCATCACCTCAATGAAACTGAAACACTAAAAGAAAAAAAACTTGTATTCATTTCAGTATTGATCTTCAAGAAAGATAGAAAGAAATCCTTCAATTTGATACCAGTGCCTTATCCAGGATACAAAGTCACCCAAATCAAACAATAATTCTCAAAACGGAACACTCATATACATCTCATCATTTTGGCTTTTATGAATCCCACACATGCCTAACATATATATAGATCCTCTCCCATTCAACTAAAACAATTCATCAGATTCATAGCAACAAACGATAGACTTGCTGACAAAAGTATTTCATGCATATTTAATCCCTCTCTTGAAGAGAAAAGCCAGAAATAACATCTACAAGATTGCCTTACAATCCATGTTCATTCGAACAACTCTAGATTATCCAAATGAAACCAACAAACTAAAGAATGCATACCAGAAGACAAAGGAATTTTAGGCCTGAAACTTTGATCTGTATATTAATATTCATTCCTAAAAAAATATTACATAACTCAGAGCAATCTCTATAAAACCAGAAAAGGTCCTAAATATATTTTGCCACAGGTTCCTTACAAAATTCTTGTGATCATTTTACACTAGTCCTGGTATCCATTTATAACATTATGGATGCATATAAGCTTCAGACATTCCTAGAAAGGTTTGTTACAAACTGCGATACTCTCCAAGAAATAGTTACAAGTCTTTTTCAATATCAACGACCTCTTCTGTTTGTTATTCTGCTGCAACCTTTTCTATCTACTTTGGAGTATCTTCTTGTTGTCCGATATATTTGTCCTTCCACTCCTAGAACACGTCATCACTTGGCCAAGCAAAGCTAATAATCTTCTGTTTCATCCTTTCTAGCCTTTTCCAAGTGACCCTTAATTGCCCAATTTCTGTTTCTATGAAACCATAATGTGATTTCACCTTTTCAATCTCTTCAATTGTTTGGACAAATAAGGATGTGTCATTAGTGTTAATAATTTCATTAACTCTTTGGGACAATTTATGGTCCAGCTCTTCTAGCCATGCCTTCTCCTCTTTCAACTAAATTGGACCAACAAAACCCCCTAGAAACAATTCATATTTGTGATCTGAATATTCTTTTCTATATAGTTGGGCTTTTCTTTTTACACCCGCCCTTTTCTCTGAGAATATATTCATTTCTTTTATAAACTCACTAGTGGACCTAAGATTGTCATTTGCCTCTGCATCTGCATGGGATGAACACATGAGCTCTAACTCCTTACCTCTAGGCATCCACTTATTAAGAATTAGTTCTAAGGTGGCTTAATCCACTCTTAATTCAATCATAATATTAAGGATCCTTTTCATAGAAATCTGTACAGTAGAGGCCTTGACCGAATCAGCAAACTTCAAAATTGTGGCTTTTACCTTTTATTCATACTTGCTTGCAAGCAATGTTTGAGCTTGTTTCAACTTTTCCAACTCATCTTGGATAGTTTCAGCTAACTGGAAACCAGAAGGCATAGAAGAAGGGGGATATTTTATAACAGGACTGGTAGGTGGAGGTCTTACTAGAGAGGAGGCTATCATGAGAGTAGAGGATTCAACTAGATGGTGCTGACCTGCCAATTGACTCTGAAGTCTAGCAACAATACTATCTCTATTGGCTACTCCTTCTTTGGCCTCATTGTAAGCCTTTAAGATGGTTTCCAAATTTAATTAGAGATTAGCCTTTTCTTTTGCCTCCTTTTCTACTACTACCATACTGAACTTTGTAGTTTCTAAGACCATGCTTGTAGCTTTCACCACCCCTATATCTTGGACTCTTTTTGCAATCATGCCTCCTAAGAGACTAGAATCTGATACACCTTCCTCCTTTTACTCTCATCCTTCTTTAGTGACCACATGACTATTGCAACATTATCTTTGCTGAATGTCACTCCTTCCATGGGTTTGGTTTCCTTCCTTACTGCTTCAAGAACCAAAGGGTCAGCTATATCCCATTCAAGGAGGATTAAAACACCAACCTTAGACACCATCTCTCTTCCCTTCTCAAGAGTAATAGTCTTAAACTCTTCAATCATTTCTTGCTCCACCTCTTCTTCCACTTGAGTTACGTCTCTATGAGGCTGTTCACTCTTCCTTTGCTTACATCTAGCTTTGAATTGTTCCATATTTTGCCTCCACACAAATTGTATGAAAGCCCCTGTTGTAACAAAATTACTGTCAGCCAGGAACTCCTCACTGGCTTGCTTAATAGTAAGGTCTAATTTTTTTCCCTTTAGCTCACCATCATTCAAGCTGATTTCAGCACTAGGTGGCTCTTCTAGCATCCCCTCTTCTGTCTCCTCATATGTGTAGGCAATCTCCCCGAGACTCCCTAACTGTAACAACTACTCGGCCACCGCCTACTCATCTCCTATGTGGATAGGGGACTGAATTGGAGAATACAAAGGCTCATTGGTTTGCACTTCCTTTCCTACCCTTTGCCTTTTAGGGGAGTCTTGGATGTCAATGACATCCTCAATTGCTCTTTTCCCTCTTGAAGTGGAAGGCTCACCTATCACTGGCATCATCACACTGTACTTTGATTTCCTATGCATCATATAATCATCAGGTGGGATAGCCTTAGCAAAGGCAGGATTAGCTAAAACCAATTTAACCTTGTCAGGATCATTTTTCATTATAGCCTCCCTTTTTTCTTTTAAGGTTTGCATGAGGTCTTCAAAATAAAGAACCAAGAATTTGATTTTCTCCTCAAAGGGATTGAAACTAGAGAGAGGGTCATAATTGCTATCAAATTGATGAAGGAAATCAAGAGCCCTCTTATATGCAACCCACTTGTCTTTCCCCAGTTCTTGCTCATCCAAACTGAATTCATTTCTAATTAGATCTTCAGGGAACTAAAATTGGTGAGGCCTGCCTTTACACACTGCCTTCTTTCTAAACACGCCATTGAAAAAGTCCTCAGGGTCTGCACATCTTGAAACTGTAGTTGACAACCTATATGGCTTAAATAATTCTTTAAAATATTTCTAGCCACCTTTAGTAGTCACAAAATGATGGGCCACGGTAATGGTTGGGAAAATGGTCCCTTTACCCCTATTTGTCAGCTCTGCCTCTTGTACACCTCCAATTTGCCTCAAGACTTCTGCAATCCCTATCTTCAATGGGACCTGATAGGGCAATAGATAGGGAGTACCTCTGAAACCATACACTCTGAAAATGGTAGAAATAGGGTATAAATACATATCTCCCCAATTGTGAAAAATCTTAATACCCTCAGCAAACTCTTTAGGCCTGAGGAATTCCAAGAGAGCCTTAGGAATCCTAGGGTTTTCCGTGCACAAATGAAATCTAATCTTAGATGCAAAGCATCTATCAAACTTCAAATAGCTAGGATCCTGTCTATCCTGGGATAAAACAGTGCTCCAAAGTTGAACATGCATCTCTTCCTTATCTTTCACCTTAACCAAATCCATTTCCTTTGCAAAATAATCGACACCTTTGAACAAAAACATGTGCATTAGATGGGAATACCATCCAAACGGTTTGTCCACCTTACCATTTTTTATCCCTACTAGCCCTGCATGAATTGCATCAGTAAGGTATGATGCATAATCAAATGTTATTGCCAGAGAGGGGTTTAGAATTTGTGCAATCATCAACATGTAATGGGTTGGCATGTTTTTCTCAGCATCTCCAAAAATCTTACAAAGTGCCCAATACATACCCTTAGCTCTTAGAGTAAATAGATTCAAGGAGAAGGGTTCCATTGTACTGGGGCCTACAACTGTTAACCCTCCTATCTTGACAAAAAATTCTTTCAGTGGGCCACTCCTAAGGTGACCCCTTTGTGCATTATATACCTGGGCTAATGACTCAAAATCAATAGGTTCTAAAAGTTTTGAAGCTTCACTGAGCTTAAATACATTTCTGAATTCATCATCCTTTATTTCAATTAGGGCTGATCCCTTCACATTCCTGATACATTTATAAGGTCATAATTTTGTGCAGTTAGAGTCAACAAATCTACATCCATGAACACACCAGGAACAATAAGCTTCCCCACATCCAATTCCCATATGCTATTTAAAGGTGCAAGGGAATGTCTCTGACCAAAACCAAATTTGAACAATCCTAAACCTGACAGCCCTATTTGAGGATCCCTTAACCAATTACCTTTATCATATAAGCCATGCCCAATTCTCAGATGAGGGTTCTTTGGTACTAATTTTTTAGCTTTAGCCCCGATATTGGTTGACATAGTTAACTGTTCCAAATAATCATCACAAATATTCCTATCCTGGTAATTCACTTTTCTAGTCAACTCCCTTCTTGGTGCCATCTTGATAATGCAACTATATCAAGTGAGACTTGCACAAACCTCTAATGAAATAATTCACACAACAATCATTGAATTCAGACCAGAATTAGCAAGAGAAAGCACAAAAACCGCTCCGCACCAATTGCTCTGCAGCAGACTCATTGAAATGATGCCAACATTCAAGTTGATGTGGATTCTAATATGGCAAGTTGGCATTGAATTTTATAAATTAATCTCGCATGCTTCGACCATCACCTCATAATTAAATTCACAAATCGAATTCAAAAACGGGCTCCAATGGATCATATATTCTCTGAGTATTTCCTCTGTTTCATTGTTTCGCTATTTCGCAAAGCTTAAAACCTCTGCACTTTTCTTTCGCAAAACAACGACAACCATTGGATCATGGGAACTTGCACTACTTTTGTTCCGTCTGGTCTTTCTGTATTAGTGATGGGCCCCACCTACTTTTTGCTATTTTACGGTCCTTAAACCTTGTGCAATTTTCTTTCGCAAAGCAACACTGGCCATTAGATCATAATCTACCTGCCTGGTCTTTATCTCATACAACAACTGTCAGTCTTATTAACTAACTGTGCACCACCTTGAAAGCTAATGGTTTTCGCCACTTCACAAAGGCTAGACCATAGGCATCTTCGGGCTACGAAACAACGTGAGCCATTAGATCAATCTCAAGATGTATACTATTTAACATTCTCGAACCCTTAAGTGTGGGCCCTTTAACTCAAAGACCACTTGCTTTATCTCATCATCGGTTAACAAACACTATGTGGCAGTCGGTCATTTTCTCATGAAGTTCCATCGGGTTCTATTCTGAAACCGCCACATGCTTTACTTTACTATTCCCCACATAACTGCCAGTTGAACCAAGGCGGGCCCTCAATTACCCTTCAGAGCCATGTGCACTTGATAGGTCACCCTTACACTCCACAAAACAAACCATCTATCCTGCCATGTCATGCCTTCGTGTGATTGCCATGTCAACAGTCTGGTCTCAGTCTTTCAGTGGAATTTCTTCTTCGGTGAGAGGTCTATAGGTCTCATTGAACAGGCAGTTTCATCGAAACCATCAAGCCCACCACGGACCACCACCTGAGCGCCATCAGACCTGCCACCTGTCTTTCACCATTTCGCGATCACTAATCTTTGTTTGACTTGTGGCTGCAAAACCACGACAATCATCTGATCAAATCATACTTAATCGGCCTTTAACTTTATGACCTGCCTGTCCTTTGGGCCCACCGGCCCCTTTTGCCATTTTGCAGAGCTTAAAACTCAGGTTACTTATCTTCGTGAAACAACAACAACCGCTGGATCATGGGAACTTGCTCGTCAGTTTCCCTTGCTATGACCACCTTGCTCGAGCCCACCACCTTTTCGCTACTTCACGAAAGGTAGAATACATGCATCTTCTGGCCACGAATCAACGCGAGCCATTGATATTTTCTAAACCGATCATCCTTTAATCAAAGAAGCCACTCGCCTCTGGGACCCGCCAAGTCTTTCGCTATTTCGCAGAACTTAACTTGCCGACATCTCTGCCTAATGAAACAATGACACCCGTTGGATTAACAATGAGTTGCACAATAATTAAGGAGCTCGACAAATATTAGAACAAGACATAGGTAAAGGCGCACATATTTAAAAAAATTAAGGGACCGCCTAGGGAAATAACTAATGGGGGGGCACTTTTCATGATAGACCGACCCTTCTTCAAGTGGTAAAAGTAACCCAGAAATAGAACATAAGGGTTTTTTTCAAACATAGGAATGGTTAGAACTCAAAAACCTTAAACCCTCTTCTGGCCCAAGACAATTAGAGGCAACAAGGCCATACTAGACCCATTTTTTGTAGACTTCTAGCCAATTATGGAACAAGAATATTGAATTTTAAACAGTGATAACATATTGAAAATTGGTTGTTGTTGTTTTGTAGTACTATTATCGTCATTCCCTTCATTGCTGACATTCCTATTCTTTGACGAGAACTTGGGTTTGTCATTGTTGTTGTTGTTGTTGTTGTATGAATTATTGTAAAGTTTTAGCTCTCCTTTCTTTACCATTGCGTTCTCTATTTTCAGACCATTCTTGATCATTTTGGCAAAAGAGGGAGGACATTGCATTCTTAGTCGATAACTCATTTCACTGATAAGATTATCAATGAATATGTCCATTTTTTCTTGATTAGGTACATCTCGGGGATACCTATTAAACATGCTTTTCCATCATTGTAAGAAAATCGTAAAGGATTCACCATTCTTTTGTTTAACATTGCAGAGATCCAACATTGTTATTTCATTCCTTATATTGTAGGAGTATTGTGAAATAAACATATTCACAAGTTCTTCAAAGGATTTGATTCCAGATGGTAATCTTGAAAACCACTCCATTGATTGTCCATTTAAACTACTAGGAAAAAGATGCATAAGGTAAGTTTCATCATGAGCAAATTCCATGCTCATAGTACAAAACTCCCTAATGTGATCTTGAGGATCAGATTTTCCATCGTATTTGTCATAATTAGGAATCTCACAATGTTGCGGAAATGGTATCATTTAGATTTTTATTGAACGGATATGGGCATATATCTTCTAATGAATACTTCTTGGAGCTTGTCCCATTTTGCATGTCTTGTATCTGTTGTTGTAGAGTTTGTATTTGTTGAGTAAGGTTTGACAATGGATTATCCACATAGTTTCTCCTTGTTTCTTCATGAGTTCTCTTATCACTATGCTCTTTTCTTTTGTCATCCCTTTCTTTCCTTGTTTCTTCATTGCTTTCTTTTTTCACATCTTTGTTATTTGTCTCATTTGTGTTTTGGGTGTTACTTTCATCTGCATCTTGTTTCAAGATTTCTATGTTAAAGTCTTGTGGTAATTTAGCTCTAGATTTTGCCATCATCAAGAGATATTTTTCTTTTTGTTTTGCCAACAATTTTTCCATTAGCCTATCAAATTTGAAATCTTGCTCAAGGTCTCTAATGGTGCTATTGACTGCTTCTTCGTCAACAACGGTAAATCCAAAAGTTTGGAATAGAGGATTATCTTCTTCCTTCATTTGTTGTTGTTTTCTAAGTTGTTCGTGTTGGGCTCTAGTCCAAACTGGCATGTGATTATTTCAAAGTTGTTAAAAGTTCCAAAGGACAAAGTCAATAACTGATTATTGGTTTAGGAAGATATGCCTTGTTGATTTTACTGCTATTATTTGTTCATTGGGATAAAGCATCTCTTTGTTGAAAATCACGTCTTTGCAAAATTTTACTATCAAATTCTATACCGCAGCCACATAGGTAGTGAAGAAAATGGTGTAGGAATGTCCTATGTTTCAATAAGATCTTGTGATTGATATACAAGAATCTTATCCTTTTCTGAGTAGCTTTATAACTAGGGTTTCTTTTCTTAAGGTGATACTTAAAAGTCATATAAGCATTTGGTAATTCACAAGTTTGTTTGATTCCAATGTTGGTGCGATTTTGGTTTTGATATAACCTAGGTTCAAAATGGGAAAGATATATCCAAGATTAGGAACCTAGTATAGATTGATCAAACTTCGTGATAGAGGATTTGATTATCCTGATGAGAAACTTAACAAGGATGTCAATTTTTTTGCACTTAAGATGTTTGAATCAATAGCTTGTTGAATGTTGATGTTTATCGAACCTTTTGGGAATAACCTGCTAGATTAGTGACCTAGTTATTTGAGCTAGTTTGAAAATACATGATGGTTTAGAGACAAATCTACTTCAAGAATTATTTGGATATTGATGTTTTGACACTTTGATTTTGATCTGGTGTTTCAAGTGTTGGAAAGCTTTTTGTATTACCTTTTTTATCACACTTTTTTCAGTAATTTGTTGGATTTTTTCTCTCTTGTAGATGATAATTTTCTTCAATTTTTGACCATTTGGAACATGTTACAGACATAGAAGACACAATGTTTAATAAACAAAAAAATGCACAAGCAAGTACAATCCCTATGGCAGGCTGAGAGAATAGTTGTTGAATCTCATGTGGGGTTTCCCCCGAGCCTACGCTATTCAAAGAGGATATTTAGATACTTGACCCCACTGGCTCCACCCTCAACACTCACTTCTTTGGGGTAGCCAAGCACCAGTTTCCATGAAAAATCCCCATGGAAAAAATTATATCTCTACTAGGAACTGTATGTATGTGAGCCACTTCAAAGGTTTGACCTCTTGCTCCAACAACTAGAAGGATTTTGGCAACTAGTACAAGTGGTTTTTAGTAAAGGCTTCTGATCATGTGGCCATACATGCGACACTTGTAGCTCTGTAAATACAGAAGGTTCCCAGCCTATAGGGTTTATGGGGAAACATAGTGTCGGTATGAACTTATCAGTACATGTTGTTTGGGACTTTCGTCACAAACATGATTTATTTTTAGTGGATTGGAAGGACTCGGTATTATCCCATTTCCACTTTAGGTCATTCCCCTCTCACTGGCCCCCTCAAGATAGCTCGGGAAGCCAGACCCTCTAAAGGATTTAATTGCTTGAAAGTAAAGAAAGCATAAAAGAGTGGGTTTGGCTTTTTGGTCACCCAATTAAGGGGAGATCATATACCTACCACTTTCGAGATGCAAAATATAAGTATTATTTTTAACCTTTTCAAAGCAATTATTGGCTAAGTCCTATTTGGAGATGTTGCTCCAACAAACATGGTGTTTATTTTAGCCCTTTTAAAAGTCTATGTGCAACTATTTTAGAGAAAATACTAAAAATGCAAGTTGCATGCTATCAATTCATCCTCTTAGTTAAACTAGATGAACAAGATACGATATGTTACTTCCCAAAACAAGGCTTTTAATTAACTAGATGATCAAATTCATAAAATTTGCCTTAAATACCATCCTGCACATGCATGTTAGTAATCTGAAAAATCTGATTTCTTGGACATTCGGACTTGCAAGAATTTTTTTTGTCAGTTTGTAAATAGAAGTGCTAATCTAACACATGTGCTACCTTTTTTCTCAAAAGCGCTAACCTGCAAGTCAAAAGCGCTAACCTAGACTACAAAAGCGCTACTTTGTGGATACAAAAGCATGATTTCTTTGATAAATGTGCTAACCTAGGACACAAATGCACAGACCTGTAATGCAAATGCACAGACTTTAAGACAAAAGTGCTAACCTAAAATGCTCATGCACTAACCTATGGTGCAAATGCGCTAACCTAGAAGACAAATGCGTTAACCTAGGATGCAAATGCACTAACCTGCAGAACAAAAGCGCTGTCAGAATTCACACATGTGTGAATCTGCATTACAAATGCGTTAATTTTATTATTTGCGAGATTTTTAAAGGTATATGCGAGGTCTATGAGCCCCACGATGGGCACCAAAATGTGTCGACTTGAATTTCATCCTCAGAATGTTACCTGCAATAAGTTAGTTTCATAAAATACAAATGGAAATACTACAAGAAATCCAAACTCAACCAATGAAACTACATGAAGTACATATAAAATAAAATACTAATATTACCTTCATGGCTTATGTCCCATTGTGTCCTAAATCCACTATTCTTGGTTACAGATGGTGTGCTCTTAGACAATGCACTGATGGCTTCCAAGATGGCATATGAAGAATGGACTGATAACTTGTAGTTAACTGATACTATGATATGCAAATACTACATGATTATGCTAAAATGATTATGCTATATGATAATTGCTATTGCTATTTTCTATTTGCTTCAAAAACTCACGGATGCATATGATTAATTTGAAAACTAACTCTCTCTCAACTAAAGCTCTTGATTTTATAGACCTTGAGAGGATTGGATGATGTGGCTCAGATCAACGGTCCTGATCAGATCTGCAGATTTGAATGGCTATGAGCAAAGGTGAAGGTTGAGAGAAAGGGAGAAGGAGAAGACAAATGTCACTCATCTCACCTTGACTGGGTTGTTGACTGAGGGAATCTAGGGATGGTTGGAGGAAATTTTGGCATGAGAGGACAAGTGGACTCAAGTCCTTCCTAAGATGTAGTGGGTGTTGGAGATAATATAGGAAATGGTTATGAAATATGTGTACGCACACAATTTTCATTAAATTTTGGTAGTTGAAGATAAATGATAAATTAATATTTAAGAAATATTAATTTCCTTAGCCACATGATAGATGAGTTGGCAAAGGGAAGTTGAAGTGGAGATGGAGGGTGAGCTGGAAAAGGGATTAAATAATTTTGAGAATTATTTAATATTTGAGACTATAGGATAGGAGAATAACGATTAAATATTAGATATTCAATTGTTTGGAGAAGATAATTAAATATTAGATATTTAATTAACTTGGAGGAGATAATTAAATATTAGATATTTAATTAACTAGAGGAATAGGATAAATGAATTAATTAATAGAAAGATACAAAAAATGAATTAAATAAATTAATCTTTTCAAATTAACTATTTAATAGAAGAATTATTATTAAATAAATATAAAATATTTATTTAATTGCTCATAGCCAATTTTTATGTGTATACAATTGGTATTTCGCTGATGAGTGTTAGTGCCTTGATTAGAACTTTTTTGATCATTATTGGATGGTGGTTGCCTGATAAAGTCAATACTAGTTGTTTAGACTTTACATTGTTGGCATCGATTATCTCATCATTAACAATTTTTTTGTTCCTCGTCCAAAATCTGGACTTGTCTGAATTGTTATTATTATTTTGATTATTAAGGGTGTTATTGTTTGACAAATTAACACCTTCCTTAAAGAACTTAAATGTTCCTTTCTTGATGGAAGCTTCCTCTACTTGGATACCATTTTCTATCAATTTGCAAAAGATGTATGCATTATAGTTTGAGTTGATAACTCATCTCACTATTTAGATTGTCTATGAAGATTTCCATCTTTTTCTTTTTAGGCACATCTTGTGGATATCTTGAGACCATGTGCCTCCATAGTTGTAGAAACACCATGAATGTTTCATTGTTATTTTGTTTCGTGTTACACACATCTAGCTTGGTGATTGCATGTTGGATGTTATTGGAGTATTGTGTTATGAATTTGTTTACCAACTCATCAAATGATCTGATGGGAGGTGTAAGGTTTGACAACCACTCCATTTTTTTCCCTCCCAAACTTCTTGGGAATAATCTCATTAAGTATGTATCATTGTGAGAAAACTCTAAGCTCATGGTAAAAAATTCCCAAACGTGATCACAGGGTTCACTCTTGCCATCATATTTTGTCATACTTTGGTATATCTTAATTTGGGGGAAATGGTACCATGTTCAATCTCCTATCAAAAGGATAAGGACAGATTTCATCAAAGGAGTATCGTACCCTGGTTCCTTGCTGCATGTCCTGCATTTGCATTTTAAGTGTTTGGAGTTGTTGTGTAAGAGCAGCCATGGGTGCATTTGTCCTTCGATGGGGAGCCTCCCCTTTTTCATTTAGATTATCTTGATTGTGAGCATGGTCTTGTTCATGAGTGTTGTCTTGTTCATGGGTGTGATCTTGGTTGTGTATGTTTTCTTGATCATTTGCCTCTTCTTCTCTTTGTTGTTCTCGATAGACATAGTTTCTTTCTCTTGTTCTTGAAATTCTTTAATCTATATTCCTTAAATTTTCTATGTCAAAATCCTCAAGAATGTTGACTCCTTTGCTAGTTAGTGTGAGTAGATATTTTTCCTTATCTTCTTCTATAAGTCTTTCTATGAGTTTTTGGAAAGATGCATTAGACATTCTTGGAGAAGTTCTTGGGTGATATCTTTTTCTCCCATATTTGCATATTCATCAAAAGGATTGGACAATCTGCAACCCATGCTTGATTCTGGTTGTGATTCCTTATTTTTGTTTCTTTGAGATCGAGTGATAGCGGGCATTAATATATCTCTATCATAGTGAATTATTATTCTTCTATTGGGGTTCTTGGTGAAGTTGGTGGCTCAGGTGGAGCTTCATTGAGAGTGATAAGAAACTTTGGGAAAAAAGTAGGGTTAATCCTTCCTCCACTATTAAGGTGTTGGTTGAATGTTGTTTTCTGAATGTAAGCCCTACTTCTCAAAGGATCTTTGTCAAATTCATTTATTTTTCCTTGGATATACAACCACATATGATGCAAGAATGTGCAATGTGATGCAAAGAGTTGACAGTTGATATGGATAAATTTATTCCTTTTGATAAGTGCCTTAGAACTAGGTTGTCTCTTCTTCAACTTAGTCTTTTGATGAAGACTTTGTCTTCTCAAAATATGAGGAGTGGTCATGCACAAATGATCATGGTTTGATGTTGATGTTTGGATATGGATACTTCATTTGGAAACTCAAGTTTACTTTATCAAGTAGAGGTTTAGTTTGATTCGCCTCCATAACAGTGTGTCAAATGATATGAGTCAAATTTATTGATGTAGAAACTTAATTTGACAACTTGAGGACCTAACTAGGTATTGTTTTGATAGGATTTGTTGGATGGTGGAAAATTTGATCACTCTTCTGATACTCTTTAATTTTGTTGGATGAAATCGGATTTCAAGCTAGTTGAAGATTTGAAAACTCTTTCTAAGAGTGCTTTGTTGGATTCACTTATGATTCCTTTTTGAAGTTTCGTTGCTAGATTTCTCAAAGGACCTACAAGGGTATGTGAAACTATTGATAAATTTTTTACAAAGTGATTGGTTTTCTCTCAATTTTTCACTAATTTTGACCATGCGCTAAGACAGAGTCTTGATGCACTAAAGGAAGTTCTCAAAGTGCTACAAAATGTTCTTGATGCACTAAGATGCCTCTCTCATGCACTATTTTAGACTGTTTGATAATACAATTGCTGGATAGGTCATGCGCTAATATGTCCCTATGACGCGCTGATGCTTGGTATGCATGCGATATAATATGGTTTGAACGTGCTAGGATAATGCTTGTATGTACTATAGTGATGTTGACAAGCACTATCTGAATTCTTACCAATATGATATCGATCATGCGCTAATGTGAGTGATGAAAGCGCTAACTATTGATTAGAATGTGCTATTGAATGTTCAAGATGCTCTAGGATGTTTCTCTTATGCGCTAACTGTCCTGATAATTTTGTTTTGATGTTTTTGCTGTGATGCTGAAAAATAATTCTTGTGATTTTGATGGATGATTTTTCTAAAAATGACTTGAAAACACAATAGATAGAAGAGATAACAACTTGTTTATGCTAAACAAATAATGTATGTTCTTTTGAAGATGTTTTCAAATCCTCTATGTTTTTACTGGTTTATATTATAAAAAGACAGATCAAGTAGACTCTTTATTCAAGGGTCATTAACAATATCATAGCCCACTAGTCTCGATATTCCATCACCTCAAACAGCCTTGTCACCCCCTAGGGGGCACCCTTTTTTTGCCTTTTGCCAGAAATTAACCCAAAGTGAATTGTTTCACAATTGGGTAGTTACCTTGGGAGATATATGGTGAGTGATCTTGGGGGCAGATTCTTCCCCACCCTTGCGCTATGATATTGCCAATGTTTGGTAATTGACTTGGCTCAAAACTTATAATTCTATAGGTTTTAATTAGGCTTCCATTTGGTCTTCAGTGATAAATTCCCTCGGGAGGCTTTGCAACCTTTAGAACAAAGACTTTACATATCTTAAAGATACTGGGGGAAGACCAATCACTAAGTAAAACCGTTAGAGGGGACTTTCGTCAGCCTCCACATTTAATTATAGTGGGTTGGAACACTTGGTGATAAAGTCATTTCCCACTTAGGTTGTTCCCCTCTCACTAGCCTTAATGACACCCTAAGGGAAACTCGGGAGAGCATGCCTTCTAAAGGATTTAGTTGCTTAAAGTAAAAGAAAGCATAAAAGAGTGGTTTGGTTTTTTGGTCACCCAATAAAGTGGAGAGGATATTCCTACCACTTTATAGATGCAAAATACAAGTGTTCTTTTTAACCTTCAAAGAAATGATGATCTATCCTTTATTTGGAGATGTTTCTCCAACAAGCATGGTGTTCTTTTTAGTCCCACAAAGAAATTTGTTTGGTTAATCTAGGAAATGAAATCTCGGTCAACTTAAAATAATGCACATTACTTGAAAGTGAATTGTTTTGTAAGAAATGGACAAATTCATTGTTTCTTTTAATCTTGCAAGAAGATGTGGATTGTTCTCTTTACCTTTGGTAGGAAAATTGAAAAATTGATGTTCTTTTTAGAGCCCAAAATGAAGTGTTTTCTCCTAATCTTGCAAGTAAGCAAATGTGAATTTTGTTGTTCTTTTTAAATTTACAAGTCTGATTCTTTTTAAACCCAAAGAAAAATGTGGTTGATTTTATGCCCAAAAGAAAGATCATGTTCTTTTTAATCCAAAGGAAAAATAAGTTCTTTTTATCCAACTTTAAAAAGCTAGAAAGAAATCATAAATCCTAATTTTAACTCCTTCAACCTGCAAAAAACTGTTAAAATCTACAAGGAAAGAAGTGAGAAAATCAACAAAAAACAACATATGGTGGGCTTTATACAAGCCTAATCTTTCTACCTCTTTTACAATTTTTTTTCTTCATCAGAGATATGCGCTAAACTTTTGCACATACGTGCTACATAATGGTATTAAAGCACTAAAATAAAACCCCTACGTGCTACTTTGATGCCTGAATGCGCTACACTGATACTTTTATGCACACACAAAAAAGAGAAGGTTATGCGCTAAAAACAAGTTCAAAAGCATTGGAAGATGGGTCCTATGCACTAAATAGTGTGATGAATGCGCTACAGTTTTCCATAGATGCACTAAAGTATACTCCAGATGTGCTAAAAGGGTATTCCAGCATGCTTGTAATCCTTATCCTACACAAAAAATGATGTTATTTTTGTGGATGAGCCCCATGGTGGGAACCAAAAATGTATGCAAGAAAATGTGGTGACCAAAATGAATAACTCGAGATCAGAAGACCCACACACCAATAAGACCCTTGGTGCAAGTATATGAACTAATTCAATTAGTTCAACTTCCCAAGGGGTGTCCCATTGTTCTCTATCTCACAGGATCCCTAAAGTCAATGTTTTGCTCTCAAATCATTGAGAAAATGACTTAGGAATGACAACTCCAAGAATGAGTGATATTTGATCTACATGCATGAATGCATTTTAAGATCTATATGATGTGTTAAAACTATGATGATTAAGTTAAGATGAAGATAATGATATGATAAAGATATTGCTAAATTATCCTAATCATGATATACTAGCATGGATATACTATTGATATGAAAATGAAATGCTTTTAAATGTTTATGATGATGTTTTAACAAATAGAGGCTAAAATTTTTAGTAAATTAGACTATAATGTAGATGCAAGAAACTTGGATATTGAAAATGAGGAATGAGAGCTCTATTTATAGGGAAAATAAGGCAATGGATAGTTAAGATTGAATAATCTTAACAAGGGCTAGGATTGAAAGTTAATCAATCCATGCTTACAATTTTCACCAATGAAATGGTGACAGTTGTCAACAAGAGGTTGCTTGAGAGGAGATGCAAGAAGTATTAAATTCCTGAGAAGACATGAAGGTTACCCTAGGAGGTAAGGGTTAAGGTTAGATTAGGGTTATCTAATGGATAAAGCTTTTACCCAAGGGGTAAACTCTTGTGCTGTTAGATACTTGATCAGTCCCAAAGACACTGAGAGTGGGGGGAGGGGGGGTGAATCAGTGTCTAACTGATCTACTAAATATTTAAAATTGTTTGCAACTTTATAACCTAAATGAATGTAGCGGTAAACAAGCAATAAGTAAAGAGAAATAACAGTATAACCATCAATGTACACCATAACACAAATATTTTTGGCGAGGAAACCCGGTAGGGGAAAAACCTCAGTGGGATTTGTGACCCACAATATTTACTCACCGACCAATATGAATAAATATTAATGATACAATAGGGGCCTACACATGCAGGAAGGCCAATAGCCTAGAGCTAACTGCTCAAACACAAAAAGGAGTCACATTGACTACAAAATTGGATGGTTAAATCCAATGACAATGTACTGCTCAAAATAGCACCTGGAATGTTGGATTCAGTATCGGTTTAAGCTCTGTCAAATACCTTTGCCATAAACCTTTCTTCGCTCTGATCTACTCTTATTCACTCATCAAAATGCATATACAAAAATTCACTCTCTTTTACCACTTGCATTAATTACCTATACATATTTTGCATACCTTTCACACTTTTTTCCACTAACAAAATGACCTATAAGATCTCATACATATACGAGTCTTTACAATACATCATGTCGGCTATACAATATAAATACAATACAAAAAATATAATTTCCATGTCGGCTGGGGTGGGGGTAAGATCTTCTATCGATGTAGACTGGGTGCCGGTAGATGATGTCTAATGCCGGTGTAAGATGTGAACCATGTTACCAGTTGGTTTCCATCAATGACAACATCAACTATTCTCATCTAAGTGTATAATACCAACAATCTCCCCCTTTGGCATTGATGGCAACACTCATGAGAAAAATCCAAAAACTGATATCCAAAAATGAAGTCCAAAACTGATCCAAAAATAGGAGTGCTCCCCCTGAGCAAATGATCTCTTCTGTACATTTTTCTCCATACTACTACTCCCCCTTTGACATCAATGACAAAGGATGTCAAAAAGAATCAAAGAATTCAAAATTCTACCTCATAGCCTGTATCTGGTTATGTACAATTTGAAAGATATCTACCAAAATCAGATTAAGACTCTGCATGAATTTAGTGCTGTCAGAAATAATGGTTTCAGTTTGTTGGATCATACCGGTCAGATAATGCATCTGTTGCTCCGATGATCTTTCTCCTTGAATTGTTGCTTTAGACAACTCAATCCACTAAGTTATAAGGTTTTCCAATCTAGGACCAAGTTTTTTTTCAGCTCACGTGCCTTCATTCTTATCCTTGCTTTTTCCTTTTCTAATTTTTCAATCTTTTCCTCAAAAACTGCCATTTCTTGATAAAAAACTAAGGTAAGTTCCGAAGAACCTATCATGTTGTCTACTATATCATCAATCTCCTTTTGTGTTTTCTTTATCTCTTCCTCAATGTCTTCTATTAGGTTGTGAGGCTTGCATGCTTCCTTATAAAATTATTTATATTCCAAAATAGTGGAATTAAGTACCGGTAATAAAGAGTCAATATGCTCAGTACAATCCTTGATAGTTTTATCAAAGAATTCACTTTTCTTCTTGTTCACCCTTTCCTTAACAATCTCTTCATTAATTTTATCTACAGTTAGAATATTTGAAGCAATTAATTTGGACAATGTGTCCAATTTACCTAAAGATCCATCAATATGATCTATCTTACATGCCGGTGCAATCATTTTCAAAATAGGTAGAGTATCATCAATGACATTAAATGCTAAGGCATTGCAATATGTGATCCTCTTAATGGAATCCAAAAGTACACCAGTCACATTACTAGGCCTGTAATCCATAGTGGAAGTGCTAGGCGGAGTGAGATGTTCTGCAGTAGGTTTCTTATCATCTCTAGATGTCTGTATGTTAGCCACTTCAGCTATCTTGCTTCCATCATTGACCTTTTCTTTATTCACTGTTTCTTCCTTTTGCTCATTCTTTGTTTCAACTTTGTTTTCATCCTTACTGTCATCCTTACTCTCTGTCTTGTCCTTTTCCGGTTTCAGTTTGTGCTTCTATTTTTGCTTCTACTTCTACATGTGCTTCTACCAGTTTCTCATTGTTAAGCCGAGTAGCATCTGGGATGGTATCTATTTCCTTAACTTTAGCTGGTATCTCGATGTTTTGAGAGTCAATAGTGTTGACCAGTGACTCAGAGATTTCAATATTTGTAGCTTCAGTTTGCTTTACCTCTGTGGTTTCCTTATCCATGACAATGTTGAAGTCCCGAGTGTCCACATTCATGGTGAAAAGAATGTTTGACTCCAGATTAGTGTCATCTTGTGTCATTTCTTCTACCTTCTCTTCTGGTTGACTATCAATTTGTACTGGTGCCTCTGCAGTTATTGGTGGGGTGTTCTGTGTCGGTGAGGAAGGTTATCCTTGACCGTTATATTAGGTACACTACCAATTTTACTTTTACCTTTATCCTTTTGATATACCTTTGCAAAAGACATCCATTTTCTATCTATCCTTTTCTTCTTTCTTCTCCTTTTCTACAAAGAATATATCCCATTTGTCTGCCATTTCATCTGCAATTTCGTTTACTCTACCTGCCATAAGGCTAACCTACCGATGACCACTCACAAAAACTGTTCTGTTTGCCTCTAAAATTAAGTCATCAATTTCTTGTTTGGAGTTAACAGGATGTAAAACAAGTAGAGCCTCTACTTTCAATTTCTTATCTAATTCCATTATCGACATCCTTTTAGCTTCTAACCTCAAATACAAATCATTAGGAAGATCATCTACAACCTCAATAAGAACTTTCTTGTAGATATCAAGATGTAAAATAATGCTTTCCTCTATGGTGTTTTTATTTGAATCCTTGAAAGAATAATAAAGTTTATTAACATTGCTAAGGTTACCTTCTTGTGTGATTTCATTGATCAATTCTTCTAGTGTAAGAGTATCCAGTGCCTTATGTTCTTGTTTCTTCTTTGGAGTTACCTTCTTCTTCGGATCACTAGGCTCTCTTACAGCATGTTGCTTCTTTCTTTGTGTCCTTGACTTCTTTGGAGATGGAGTAGGTGTCGGTGAAGGTTTTCTTTTCTTCCTATCCACTCTCTTGAATTTAGCTATCCTGTCATCATCAGAATCAGAAGAAGTAGCCACAGGGGAAATGTGAGCTACTAGTGTCTGCTCTGATTGACTTTCTTTCATACTAGCAGCAATACCGCCAAGAGTCATCAAACCTTCTATAACATATTTTACCATTTTAGAAGCATCTTTAATGAATTTGTCTCTTTTCTTTCTCTTCTTCATCATGGCTACATCACTTTCAATTGTTTCAGCACTACCAAATATTTTCTCTGATGGTTCCTGTGGAGCATCTAGGACTATTTTGGCATCTAATTCCAAAATGTGAGAGTCCACCTCGTATCCCATTTCAATAATCCATACAGTTCTGGGTCTAACTGCTTCCATCCAGATTTCATCTCTCTTTACTACAAAGCATATTTGTTTATCATATTTATCTACAATGCTTTGGGAAATCCTTTCTCTCTATTTCATTTTAGTTTGAAAATTCTTAAAGTAATCTTTAACCAACTCATCACTGTTAGCTCCCATACCAGTGATTGCCTCCTTTATCTATTTTCCAACAGAAATATCATAGGCAAAATCCTTATGACCCATACCAGGGATCTCCTTTGAGAAGTAAAGCATTAAACATACTAACAGATTTCCAAACTTGAATGTTCCTTTCTTATCACCTTTTATCTTATCCAAATTCTCTAGCAATTCATCTTTCAACCATTCACAAATGTCAATCTTTGCAATGTTTATAATCATCTCATGTGCACTATGAATGCATGAACTAGATATGAAATTCAACCTATTTGTGTGACCAACTTTATATCCAATTATCATGCTAGCAAATTTAACATTTTTATCCTTTATGTCATTGACCCTAAGTGACCGGTTGTCATATGTAGCTCCAGTTAAGCTCATAACTTCCTTGTTAGGGATTTTCTTCTTTTTGTCAGGTCTAGAATTGGTGGAGGGTAAACCAGTAACAACTTTAATAGCTTCCTTGGCAATCTTGAATACTGAGTCCAACAACATAAATTCTCCATGAACCCTGTTAACTGTGAAATCCTTGAATGCTCTAAAAAGACATTTCTTGCTTCACCGTTAGAATTCCCTTGCTCAATCTCTTTGAATGCTTGGTGAATTGAAATGAGAGGTTATAATGCCTTTATAACAAAAATTTGACTTACAACCGCAATAAATGCTTTCGCCAGTGAAGTGAAAACTCCACATATCTGTCAGTAAATAAGAAATATAACTTCTTACCATTAACCGAGGGTAAATGCATGATTTTTAATTTGTTGCCTTACCCCTAAGGGTTATTCCTTAGTTGGATGAAGAATCTCCTGCCGTTGCAAGATTACCCTATTCTGCTAATGCAGTGACAAATTCATCACCTCTCTGATCTCTCTTTCTAACCCATTGTTTTTAAAATTCTTGCTTGATTTCAGTCACCTTCTCTTTGCCTTTGTTATTATATCCTTTATTTTCCATCGATACATTCTTGCTTCTACAAAATTTTGCAATATGCCCGATCTTGTTACATGCATAACAAGTTACATTGTTTCTATGAATAGCATTTCCATAACCTTGACCGGTTTGAGTTCTACATTTATTAGATAAGTGTCCAAATCTACCACAAACATAGTATTTCACATTCATTCTGCAATTGTCTGAGTTATGACCATTTTTATTGCATTTGGAACATTGACCAGTGGGTAAGTTTGTATTCTGATTATTCCTAAAGCTACACTGATTTTCTCTATGACCAAATTTGTTGCAATTAAAACATTTCCCATTAAATTTATAAGCATTAGGTTGTCCTACCAGTTTGCTATGATCATGATTGTTTGCAGTCCTGAAACTTTCTCCATGTTCTAATCCAAGTCCAATTGTTTCTCCACAGGTTTCTGACTTTTCAGCATATCATCAAGATTATCTGAACTTTTCTTGAATTTGTCTTTGTATTCATTTGCAGTGACCAACTCACTTTCCAAAGTGCTAACTTGTCTCAAAAGTTCCTCTTTGTCACGTTGCATGTGAATCAAATCAGTTTTGAGCATATTATTTTCATAACTAAACCTTTGAGATTCATCTGATCTTTCATTTAGTCTTCTAGCCAAATATTCTTCATTCCTCTTTCTATCTTCAATATCTTTGCATAGTCTCATGGTTAAATCTTGCATCTCATTCTTCATGTTACTATTCTCTTATCTCAATTTGTCTGTAGTACCTCTGAGAGTTTCTTTTTCTTCATCATCTTGATTTTTCAATTGCACATGTAATCATTTTCTCTTATTCTTTGCTATAACTAGGTTATCTTGAAGTGCTTTGATAAATTCCCAAGCAGTTCTAAGTTCATCTTCCAATTGATATTCTTCAAGAGCTCCTTCCAACTGTTGTCTCAAGCTTTCCATCGATACTAGTTTCAGAATCTTCCTCAAGTTGTTAGGCTTCTGTAAATAGAGGACTAGGCTCTAATACCAATTGTTAGATACTTGATCTGTCCCAAAGACATTGAGAGGGGGGTGGGGGGGGGGGGGTGAATCAATGTCTAACTGGTATACTAAAGATTTAGACTTGTTTACAACTTTATAACCTAAATTAATGTACTAGTAAACAAGAAATAAACAAGTAAAGAGAAATAACAGTATAACCATCAATGCACACCACAATGAAGATCTTTTTGGTGAGGAAACCCAGTAGGGGTAAAACCTTGGTGGGATTTGTGACCTACAATATTTACTCACTGGCCAATATGAATAAATATTACTGATACAATAGGGGCCTGCACATGCAGGAAGGCCAACAATGTAGAGCTCACTACTCAATCACAAAAAAGAGTCACACTGACTATAAAATTGGATGGTTAAATCCAATGACAATGTACTGCTCAAAATAGCATCTGCAATGATGGATTCAATACCGGTTTAAGCTTTGTCAAATACCTCTACCATAAACCTTTCTTCGCTTTGCTCTGCTCTTATTCACCAAAATTGGATGATTAAATCCAATGACAATGTACTGCTCAAAATAGCATCTGCAATGTTGGATTCAGTACCGGTTTAAGTTGTATCAAATACCTCTACCATAAACCTTTCTTTATTTTTCTATGCTCTTATTCGCTCATCAAAATTATTACATCAAAATGCATATACAAATATTCACTCTCTTTTACCACTTGCATTAATTACCTATACATATTTCGCATACCTTTCACACTTTTTTTTCACTAACAAAATGACCTCTAAGATCTCATACATATATGAGTCTTTATAATACATCATGTTGGCTATACAATATAAATACAGTACAAAACAATATAATTTCCATGTCGGCTGGGGTGTTGGTAAGATCTTCTGTCGGTGTAGACTGGGTGCCAGTGAGAATAATCTTGTTGTGCTTGCCGGTGTCGGTAGATGATGTCTAATACCAGTGTAAACTGTAAACCATGTTACCAGCTGGTTGCCATCCATGACAACATCAACTATTCTTATCTGAGTGTATAATGACAACATGTGCAGGGGTTAATAGGATAACTATGGCCAAAGCCATAAGTGTTTGATGAGACCCTTGAGTCAAAAGGATAGTTAAGTTAGAGGAAAGTCTCTAACCAGAGGTCAAAGGTGAGTTAACCATAAATGGTTATGTAAGAGCCTTTAATAGTCCGGAAGACTTTAGAGGTTAACCATTTGAAGACACAAAGCCTTTAATGGTTATTGAAGACTTTGGAGGCTTTGAGAATTGACTTCCCTTTTCTTAGGAATGTGAATATAATTAGGAGATGAATTAGGCTAAATTAGAAGTGATTAGAAGAATCTAGAAGGGGTTTAGGAGGCAAGTGGGAGATGTAGGAAAACACAAGTGGATGAGGGAAAAGGATTTTAATTAAAATAAAATTACTTTATTTTAACTAAAATAGATGCAACTTGCATAAATACAAGTGGGGGGATTTAATAAATAAATTAGATTTATTTGTTTGCAAGGATCAATTTAATTAAATGTAAATTTAATTAAAAAGGGAGAAAGGGGAATTAATTAAATAAAGTGATTTATTTAATTAAAGGATAGAAAAGGTTTAGGTGAATTTAATTAAATAAATTAAGTAATTCATTTAATCAAATTTATGAAAATGAAGAAATTAATTAAATAGAATTTAATTAATAGGAGGAATGGAGTTAAAATAAATATTAAATATTTATTTAGGAAAGTGGTCAAATTTATATGTCTACAGTTTCATTTATTCAACTGATAGAAAACTTAAGAGTCCTTTGCTACACATATAGTGCCGCCATCATTCAAGTATATACATGCTTGGTCAATAACTAAATGAGCCTTTTCTAAGACATTAGGTTGCTCCTTGTTGGATTAGTTTCCCAATTGAGAGTGTATTAATTTTTCTACTCGAATCTTCTGTGTTTGATAGAGAATAGTCACAAACTCCAATCCATGAATGATAAAAGTGATTATCGTTACAATTACATGATACAACTCAAATATCTTTAAATATGGTTTTTACATCATTTTATAAGAATGAGAAACTAAATCAAGGAGAGAATATTCACTTGCATACCCTCCAATGATACTCAATGGTGTAGCCTCCAATAATTATGATCTACAATGAAGGAATCCATTCCATCTTACCATGTGGTACCCTTGGATCTACCCTATCATGCTAAGTGATAGTCACTTGGGCAAAAACACAAAATTAACACAAAACAAGGGAGCATGGCTCACAAACATATTAATAAATATTTACATCTAATGTATCTTACATAGTCCATTTAATATGTTAAATCATTGGAACATATATGCCAACAAGAATGATCAACATATAAAGCATAAAATGCCAACAAGAATGATTGACATCAAATACATAATGTGCCAAAAAACATGATCAATATCAAATGCATAACAAGCCAACAATAATACACACAACACATACAAACACATTCTCATCTAATCATAAGCATGGCATAGAGACACATCTCTTGTTGGACAATAAGTCCAACAATTTTAAGGATGAGAATCATATAGAACGATAAGGACTATACTGACTCACCATGGGAGCACTAAGGGGTGGATATATGTGATGGAATCCAAGAACACTGAGAAGGGGGGGGGGGTGAATTAGTGTTCTACATGAATGATCAATTTTAACCCTATTAAAACATGCATTCACCAACTGGTAAACTGATACATATATAAATAAAAGAAGTCAAGAAATCAATAAGACAATCACACAAATGAATACCATAACACAAAGAATTATATGTGCAAAACCTCAAAGAGGAAAAACCACGGTGGGATTTGTGACCCACAATATCAATCCACTGGCCATATGAAAAGATATTACAAAATATGGGGGCCTACACATGTAGGAAGTCTTACAACCTAGAGAACCCTGTTCATCACAAAAGAGTCTAATTGACTACAATTATTCTAAATAAGAAAACATAAAAATGAACTCATAAATTGCATTTTCTATGCCTGATAGAGTTCTGGTTCAAGCTCTGTCTGTTCCGGTTCTGCTACCCTAAACCCTTACCGGAATAACCTCTTACATAATCAACATTCCTCGCATTAAAAATATCACTCTCATATATCTCATAACCTCACATATCTCTCATATCACAAAATGATCTAATCAACTGACCTATATACCCTTACAATCCTTCATACCTTATGTTGGCTTACATAGATAATTACAAAATAAATATACATGTCGGCTCAATTACATATATACATAAATATCAAAATCAATTGCCGATTGCAGGATCTCCCAAATGATGTCGGTCTCTAATACCTGTAACCTAATGAAGTCATGTTGGCTTGCAATGGCAGTACCCATAGAATTCCTCCTACTGGTGCCAATGTCAATGCCGGTGAAGTGTCTACCGGTAAACAACCAAACCAAAATATGAAAGTTGGAACATGTTGCCATCAATGACAACATATTTAAACTAATCAAATGAGTGTCAATTTCCAACAACCTCCCCCTTTGGCATTAATGACAACACTCATGTGAAAAATGATAATGGTTTCCATTTGCTGGTTTCACCCCGAGACTGCTCCCCCTGAGCTAAATATCCATCTGTGATCATGATCTGTACAAAATACTCCATACCTCCCGATGTCAAGAATATATTTTTCACCTATACCTCCCCCTTTGACATTAATGCCCCAAAAAATAATAATACCAAAAACCAGGATGAAGAATGAAAGACTATACAAAGAATGTCCCAAAACAACTTACTGGAGCTGAATATATTTGAAAATTTCTGGATAGGCTTTCTCCAAAAGATCTAGATAGGTATCCCAACCCAATTTGAGTGTGCCAAAAATAGATACAAGTCCATTAAGAATGTGAGCATATGACTCTTTATCCTTAAGTTCTGCCAGTGTGGGCTTACCAACCATATCAGTACACTCCTTATGTACACTTAATGAGTCCAACTGGGGACTCACCAATCCTCTAAGACCTATAGCTCTCCTTATAATTTTGTCTTTATCCCTCTCAATAGATGAAACTTGAGCTTCCAATATGAAAATATGACCATCAATAGATGTAGTCAAAGAATTCGAACCATCAAAAGAATTGACTATACCTACAATCTTCTCCTTAGTATCCTTAATCCTTTTATCTAAATTTGTTGTAAGTAAACCTGTGTTGCAACATACTATGTAAATATTTTTACATTACCTTAAGGCATTATCAATCAACTTTAGGTTATCATTAATCTCCTTCTTCTCTGACTCAATCATCTGATCAAATGTTTCTCTCTTGGCTTGTGTAAACCTCTCCAATGCCTGCCAGTTTGATATATGTTGTAAAGATTGAAAGTCCTTAGAAATGTGCTTTGTGATTCTTTTAAGCTTACCGGATGGGTTTGCTCCTTTGTCAAATTTGCACTTTGGGATAAGTCTATGTAAAATCAGGATAGACTGATCAGTAACTTCTTTATCCATAGATCCTTCCTTCATCATCTTCTGTGCAGCCATCATCATGAGCTCAGTAGAACTCATCTTAGTTAAGCTTTTCTGTTCTACTTGTGAGGTGTCGATTGACAACAATGATGTGCTCACTACTGGTTCCTTGCCAGATTCCTCTTTCTTCTCCTTTGATGGTTGATTAAATTTAATAGCTTCCTCTTTTGCACCAGTGGCTTCACCACTTGGTGCAGTATCAGTTACTGTCGGTTCCTCCTTATAAACTGTGTCCTCAACCTGTACATTCTAATCTGGAGGACTTACATCCTCAACATTAGTAACCTTTACACTCTCTAAATCTATCGGTATCTCAATATTTTTTGGTATCACCTCTATGTCCCGTACATTAGATTCTATTGAGGGCTCAATATCCAATATTTTAATATCTTTCAATATTGAAGATGAGGTACCCACTATACCTTTACCTTTCCCTTCAATTGAGATGTCTATACTGTTAGTTTTAGCCTTCGGTGAAGTGTAAAAAATAGGGTTTGTAGCAAAGAATTGAACCCATGCCCTGTGGGTCTCAATGATTATCTCATTAACCCTTCCTAACATATGACTAACTATCTCGTGCTTGCTATGAAAGATTTTCCCGTTTGCAACCTCAAGTGTCCTATCCAGCTCCTTTGGAGTAATGGATCCATAGGTAGTTAACAACTCATGAATCTTTATCCGCTTATCCTCCTCCATAGATGATAATCTTCTAGCATCTAAATTGTCATATAGTTGTGCTGATATTTTCTTCTCAATTTCCAACAAATATTTCTTATATATATCCAAATAAAATAAAATTGCTTCCTCAAATTCTCTTTGCTCATCATTATCTAAATGCTCATAATAAAATTGTACGTTTTTCAACATACCATCATTAGTTATTTCATCTACCAATTCTGCACAGCTCTTAGGTGGAATAATAGTTACATTACCAGATACCATTGCTAGATTTGTGTCATCCATCTTCTTTCTTCTTCTAGTACCAGATGGAGCAGAAGGTGTTTCCTTTCGAGCTCTTTTTTGTGCCGGTACCTTTGATTATAAGCTTCCTAACCGGTTTCTTTCTTGCTTCCTCAGTCTCTTCACCTTTCTTCCTCAATAGCAACTTGAATGCTAAGGGTGTGTTATCCTTAGTTCTAGAGTCTAATGGAATAGGCTCAATAAAAATTTCAGGCTCTTTTCTCTTCATTCCTTTCTCCGGAACAACATCCATTAATGCTTTGATGTCCTGAGATACTTGTTCAACAAATTTTATTACCTTGCCCTACTGTTTCTCCCTCTTCTCATGTTAAACTCAATTTGAACCTCTTGTTTCTTCTATTTTGCAATACCAAAGGATTTCTCAGCTTCATCAATAGGTATATCAATTAACATCTTTGCATAAGCATCCAAAATCTGTGCATCAACTTCATAACCTATCTCTTCAATCCATATCTTCTAAGGTTTGACTACTTCCATCAAGGTTTCATCCTTTTTAACCATGAAGCATATCTCGGTTGAGTATTTCTCAACAATTTGCTTTGGAACCCTCTCTCTAGATTTCATAGCCTTTTGGAATGCCTTGAAGTAACCCCATACCTTGTCATCTCGCTAACTACCTAATGTAGCTATAGATTATTTTAGTTGCCTTCACAGGATTTCAAATGCCCATTGTGTCTTCCCAAAACTGGGAGTTTCATTAATGAAAAATAGCATCAAACAGACAATAAGATTTCCATACCGGTGTCATGCCCAAACTTTTGGGCATGAACGGAATAATTTTTTTTTAAAAATACGTAACTTAATTACGAGTAACTTAAATTAAAATAATGCAACTCTAGTTTGGTCTTAACTATATTTTGAGTGAATCAAATAATTAATTCAATCTGGTGATAAATTTAACTAAGTCATCCGCTAACTAATATTCCTTCCAAGGAGTTATCACTAATCTCCACTAATAATTTATTAAACTTTCTTAGCCAATAACCTCAAACTTAATATATAATTCTCCAAAATTAATTGTCTAGAGTCTAAATTTAATTGTTTTGGTTATTATTAAGTTTAACAACCTTATTAAATAAAAAAATCCCCATGAATTAAAATACTTTAATATTTAGACTTAAATGGCCCTCTTGCCCCTACAAATATCGTTGTGTTTATATATTTTTTTTTTGAGTCTAATCTACCTAAGAATTTAAAATCTTCTTATTACCATGCTCCCACATTTATTTTCTAATTTAACGTGCTTAACCTAGTTTTACCACTAACCAAATTGTGTTCCAAATATTTATAGAAGTTATATTATATATATATATATATATATATATATATAAAATACCTATAAATATTTACATATGTGCTTATGAATGTATCAAAAGGAAGGTGGGGTTTTCATTTTATTATAATATTTAACCCCTTTTAATACACTCCCCACCACACACATACTTACCCTTTTTTTAAAACATACAACCAAATGAATCTACCCTAACCCGAAATTAGGGTTAGGGCATGTGTGTTTTAATCTACATATGTTTTCTTTCCTTTTGTGTGTGGGCTGTGTGTGTGTGATGTCTTATTTATTTTGTATGTGTGTATGGCTTTTTATTTTATTTATTTCGCGTGTGTGTGTGTAGGTGAAGGTTGGACGACGGCCATGGGAGGCAGCGCATAGGGCCTAACTGAAGGCGTCCCCTTTTTTTTGTTGTTTTGTTTACCGCGGCGGAGGAAGGGAGAGGGAGAGCCGGGCGACAACCGCTATGGCACCCTGCAGGGAGCAGTCGCCATTCACTGTTAGTGGCGGCGACCGCCCACTGCGGGTTGCCACAGTGGCGGCTCACTACCACTGTGGGTCGTCGCAGTGGCGGGCTTCGCCCTGCTCACTGCGGCGGCCCACAGCGAGCGGCGTCCGCTCACTACAGCGCCCGCAGGGACAAGGAGGCGGCCGACGGGGGGGAGGGATTCATGGCCCTTTCCCCCAGCCCACTATATGCACAAAACACATTTTTTTTTGTATATTTAAAAAAAAAAAAATCTCTCACTTCATTTTAACGTTAACATGTATTATTTTATATATATATATATATAAATAGGTATATATCTAAACCCCTTTTTTTTGTAATATGCAGGTCTCAATAAATATTTAAATGAGCAATAAATTCAGTCTTTTAAATAAATAAATAAATATATATATATATATATATATATATATATATATATTTTGCTTTTAATAATTTATATCAATCAGTTTATAAGCTTACCCTCCTTTTTTTTTTCTTATTTTTTTACATTATAAAGTCTGTAAATACATGCAGAAACTAAAAGGATAAGAGAAAACAGTGAGTTATTTAATTTAATTTTTTTTTTTAACACTAACATGCTGCAACTGTTATCTACAATGCCTTCTATCTACAACTTGAAAATGTAATCTTTCTGGTAACAAATAAATAAATCTAAAAACTAAATATTATCCACTCTTTCTTTGATAAAATAAGCTACTAAAATAATTTTCATTTTCTGCACTAATTGGGAAAATAAATGACTGTTTTATTTATTTTGCAGCAGCATAAATGACTAATAATCATGCAATAACTAGCTAGATTTATTTGCGAATTACACAAGAATGCACAACTTCATATATAATATTTCTTTTGAGAATTTATTCACATGCTAATACATTTCATATCCCCTTTTTTTTTTGAAGATTAAAATACAAACTAATTTCATTTCCCCTTCCCTTTTTGCCCTACTAACACAAGTAAGGAATATATACTTCTCTTACAAATTTAAGTACAAGGTAAATGAGATTACAAATAGGTATGAAAACCCAACAAGTATTTTCCTTCCATAGTAATATGGGTACTATATATATACTTTTTTTTGAAAATAAATACAACAAAACACCTTTTTTTTGCAAGCTAATATTGAATACATTTTCTTCTTTAAAACTTTTCTGCAACACAAAACAGCAACCTAGCTCTTTATTCTTTCTTTTCCCATCCCAAGCAACCTGCAACGAAAACACAACTTTGACCATGGAGAGCTCACCTCCCAGCCTAGGCTTACTAGAAGCCACCCCCGAGCTTGGAGAACCAAGCACTAGACGGGTTACAAGCAAGCAAACAACACAACAAATAGGGCATACACTCAATATACATCTTCCCATCCCAAGCTACACTTTCACCACACTTTGTGATGATCATTCCACGGATGGAAGTGGACCAAGTACCATTGGGGAGATTGCAAGCCAAAATACAACTCAAGCCACCTCATGGCAATACAAATGCAACAAAAATACACCTCCCTACCTTATGCCCCCCAAAGGCTCAAAGGCCATATTTTCTCCCCTTATGACCCCCAAATGCATACACAAGGCTATGCAGCAAGGGTCACAAGGACACCCTTGAGATCACTCTCCATAAGGAGAGCCTCTCACCCAAGGCTGTCATACTCCTTCCACCCCAAGACCATCCTACTCTCCCAAGAGTAGGAGGTCTTGGACACTCCCAAAACAAGAACACAAAACAAAAAAACATAGAATGAAAACATACATTTTCTTCCTACAACAATTTACATATACACAACTCTTCAACAAGCATTTCTTTCTTTCAAAAAAAAACAACTTAGACAACATAAACAAAAGAGAATTATAACCAACCTTAATCTGCCAATAGGTATGTTAGATATAGTTGGGGATGAGCTGCCCAAATCCACACAAACTTTTCTCCAATCTTCCCCCAAAATTCTATCCTACATCTAATTTTCAAAGCAAAAGCATAATCTCCAAAAATGGAGAGTGGGTGATTACTCACTAAGTCTCCAATTCTTGCCTAAGAAGGCCTCTCACACACTTCCCAACCCCTTGGGTGAGGTGAGAGTTCCCATTGGTTCCTCTTCCCAAACTCTTACACATTACTAAAACTGGAAAGGGAAAAGGTGAGAGGGGGTGGGGAAGAGAGTTTGACATCAAAAGGGAAGGTTGTCTATCCTAGGAGGAACCTTCTAAGTTGAATTTTCGTTCACCTTGGAAACACCACTTTTTGAGGTGACTAAACAGTCACATGGGAGTAGTCGCATGTTTCAAAATACCCCTAACCCATAGGTATACCCTTTGGACCTTTGGAAAAGCCCTAAAACTGACCCTAGGAGTCCTTTGAACCCCTTAGAAACCCAACTGAAGTTTACCTACGGGTCAAACCTGAGTTGACCACTCCCAAGACTCCCTACCCAAGGCAAATTTGGGACCACACATGTTTTTTTGAATGGCTTTGGTAGAAACAAAACTCCCTCCAAGAGACAAGTCAAAATCAATGACACTAATCAACACGTGTCAAGTGACACAATAAAAATACAATATAAAAATCACACATGGAATTTGTCTCTTGTAGGATTACACATATACATAAAAATTAATTTTAACACTCAAGCATCATACACTTCACAAATAAAATACATTACAAATGGGGTGTTGTCTCTCCAAATAGACAACCCCTGGCTTAACAAGCGTACATTGGTCTAGGTTTGGTTCTCCATATAAATTCCATGGTCACATGGATAATTTTCCTGTGCATCTCAATTAACACATTAGTAATTCCAAATAATCACAATTATACATAATTAAATACATGGATTTCATTGCACATCAAACACTCATACATTGGCAACAATAATTCAATATCTCATTCAATTAAATCCGATTTCACATAAGCAATTAACACAATTCTCAAAATTGAACCATTCATAAAATAAGCATCATTTTTCTATCATCAAAATGAAGTCCTGCAATTCCAATAATGACATTCACCATTTCAAAATAATTCTATTCTAGCAACATATATAGTTTCATAATCATCATGCATAAAATAAAGCATCAACATATGTCAATGTGATCCAAATCATGGAAATCATATAGGTTCTAAATCCATAAAGCATAAAATAAAGTATCCATAATAGTCTCAATGTGCAAATAACTGAAAATGTCAAACTAAGTTGGGGTAGGGCCTCACAACTGGAATGTTCCCTTCTTCTCTCCTTTGATCTTCCCTAGGTTAATTAACAACTCATCTAACATCCATCCACATATATCTAACTTCTAATTTTACCTCATGATCTTATGTGCGACATAAATGCATGAGATAGAAACAAAGTTAAGATGATTGGATTAAGTTACCTTGTATCCAATAATCATGCTACCGATTCTGATGTCTCTATCTATGATGGTGCTAACCCTCATCGATCACCAGTCCGATGTTGCACTAGTGAGCTTGTTAACCTGATCATTAGAAATCTTCTTCTCTAGACATTGACCAATCTACGGAAAACCAATGATGGCCCTGATGGCCTCCTTCAAGATCTTGTAAGGTCTGTCCAACCAGATGAATTCTCCATGCACTCTGCTCAAAACATATCTGACAATCTCATCCTCAAATTCAAGAATATCCATAATGTTGGTAAACCCTAGATCCTAAATGTTCATGTACTCGGGCTTGATCTTTCTAGAGTCTCCAATCAACTCGCTCATATAAATTCTCTTAATATTACTGGTACCTAAATCCTCAATGTAGCAGTGAATGTATGCTCTGACATCTTCCACATATACAACTCCTTTCAGGACATGGGAAAAAGTGCCAACCGCATCATCCAAGGTGGCAATATGTGGATATCATTTGAAAATCAACCTAGGATGATCCTTAACCTCAACAATAGTAGGATTTGCAATAAAAGTAGGTGCAGAGGATGATCTCACTTCCATGATGAAAGATAATTTTGATAAGTACCTGAGAAATTTTTGCTAGTGAAACCCTAAAGAACTCTTCCGATCGTTGGTGAAATCACTAAAGAAGATATTAGATCGCACTTAATTGCCTTAGACTCACTCTGAATCGTTCTGAATGCAAGGTGATCAGAAATGAAGTGGATTCAACCTTTTAACCTCCAAGAAACCCTAATTCGTCATTGATATGAATGACTTCTGGTGAAAGATACCGAATCTCAGTCGAACATTTCCATGCCAGATAAAAATTTCCAATGTCTAGAACATCTTCTAGAACCTCTTCCCGGGGCTTAAGCAGTATTATCATGATTTTTTCCTACCCCTAAGGCATCTACCTCAGTTATCGAATGAGATTCTTGTTGGTGTAGGAGAAACCTCCTCTTCCGATTGAGTAACCAGAGCATTTCCATCTATTGATTGATCATCTGACTTCCTAACCCATTTCTTGATATGATCTTTCCGGATTTCATTGACCTTCTCTTTCCCTTAATCATTTGATTCATCATTGTTAACCGGTGGATTTATGCTTCTACATAACTTAGCTATGTGTCCAACCTTGTTGCATGCATAGCATGTAACATTGTTCTTTTGAATTGATTTGCTAAAACCGGTATAATTGTTTGACCTGCATTGATTAGCCATATGTCCAACTTTTCCATATGCATAACATTTAACATTCATTCTACAATCTCTTGTCTTATGACCATACTTATTGCATTTAGAACATTGATCGGGAGTAGAATTATAGTTCTTATTTTCTCTATTTCCACATTGCCTAGCCATGTGACCAAATTTATTATAAACAAAGCATCTACCATTAAATTTGTGAGCATTAAGATGCCTTATCGGTGACTTCTGGTTTTGATCTTTATTTGTAGTACCAGAGCTCTGACCTTGTTCAAATCCAAGTCCACTAGAATCTCCATTCTATCTTTGACTTTTCAATAACTCAAGCTATGCTGAACTAACTTTGAATTCATCCTTGTACTCACTTGCAACAGTCAGATCATCTCACATAATTATCATTTGTCTCTCAAGTTCTTGCTCATTACTCTGGGATTGCACTAAATTAGTTCTCAACATATCATTTTCATGAACCAACGGGATGCATTCTTTAGATCTATCTTTTAGGGATCTCCCAAGATTTTCTTCATTCATCTTCTGATCTTCAATCTCCTTTGACATCCTCATAGTTAGGGCTTGCATTTCATTCCTCATGACCATGTTCTCCTGACTCAACTTCTTACATCTTTCATTAAGGGCATCCTTTTCATCATTATCATGATTTTGCAGAAGTTCCTTCCTCCTATCTTGAACAGATGACAACCTCTCCTGTAGGATAAGGATGATTTCCTGAGCATAATTCAATTCATCTTGTAACTTCAAGTTCTTCATCCTTTTAGGATCATAATTTTCAAATGGTACCTCAAGTTGCTTCTCCAAACTCATATCCATGGATTCCAAATTCAGGATCTCCCTCAAGCTGTTAAACTTCCTCCCAGGCACAAGGCTCTGATACCAATTGTTGGAATCTAAGAACACTGAGAGGGGGGGGGGGTGAATCAATGTTCTACAAGAATGATCAATTTTAACCTTATTAAAACATACATTCATCAACTGGTAAACTGGTACATATATAAATGAAAGAAGTAAAGAAATCAATAAGACAATCACACAAAGAATTATACATGGAAAATCAAAGAGGAAACTACGGTGGGATTTATGACCCACAATATCAATCCACTAGCCATATGAAAATATATGACAAAATATGGGGATCTACACATGTAGGAAGTCTTATAGCCTAGAGCACACTCCTCATCACAAAAGAGTCTCACTAACTACAATTACTCTAAATAAGAAAACATAAAACTGAACTCATAAACTGCATCTGCTATGCCTGATAGAGTTCCAGTTCAAACTCTGTCTGTTTCGGTTCTACTACCCTAAACCCTTACCGTAATAACCTCTTACATAATAAACATTACTCGCATTACAAATATCACTTTCATATATCTCATAACCTCACATATCTCTCATATCACAAAATGATCTAATCAACTAACCTATATACCTTTACAATCCTTCATGCCTTATGTCGGCTTACATAGATAATTATAAAATGAATATACATGTTGGCTCAATTACATATATACATAAATATCAAAATCAATTACCAATTTCTAGATCGCCCAAATGATGTCGGCCTCCAATACTTGTAACTTAATGAAGTCATGTTGGTCTGCAATGTCGGTACCCATATAATTCCTCCTACTGGTGAAGATATCTACCAGTGCTGGTGAAGTGTCTGTCGGTAAACAACCAAACCAAAATATGAAAGCCGGAACATGTTGCCATCAATGACAATATATTGAAACCAATCAAATGAGTGTTAATTGTCAACAATATGCACTTGAGTACATATGGCCATTGTCATACAAATGGAGTACCCAAATGATATCTATTGTCCTATACAAGTGCTCCAAGTATGTCATTACCAAATATCTTGGTTTATTTTATGACCTCACATAATCATTAATTTTCACTTATTTAACAAATCTACACCCATTGTAACCATGAAGTCACTTCTACACTTGAGATGACATTTAGAACCTCTCTTTCCTAGCCCCATATCTTAAATCCTAGGCTCACCATAACAAAGCACTATTTGGGCATGACACAAGTTTCAATGCATATTTTTTTGGGGGTAAAAATAAAACATAGTTTCAAAAGATTCTAAATACAAATAAATAATAATATTTCTTTTTCCACATTAAGATTCTTCCAAATCTAATCAAAACCATAAATTCTAAAAAAAAATTACAAGGAAAAAATTATGAAAAAGCCAAATCCACCATTGAAGAAAGATTCAAATTTTAAAATCAAAATTTAAAAAATGAAAGATACCCTTCCAATTCTATAATGAACAACACCACACAATTAACATTAAATTAACATTTTATGATTTTTGAATTTTTTTTTGCTATAATGAGGGCACAAAATGGAGATTTCTTTAAAAAAAATGTTAAACCTCAACTAAATTTAATGAAAAATTCATAGAAAGAATTCTATAATAGAGGTCAAATTCTTCAATAATAAATAATGAAAAACATTTAAGAAAAGAATTTAAAAATTAGAGATGAGGAAGAATACCTCAAACATGCACTAATGAAATTTACCATTTTCTTGCATTCTTTTACAATTTTGAGAAGTAAATTCAATTGCAATGCAAGCAATTCAATAATACTCTCTTTGAAATTCAATTTCTAGCCCAAGCAAACCAACAACAAGAACTTCCATATATTTTTTCTATTTTTGAGATGAGATGGTTTCTAAGTGTGTGAGAAAGTATTTTTCCAAAAAAGAAAGTATTAGAAATGCAGTTAACACTCCACCAATAGGAAGGGGAAGTTTTAGAAAAGTTATCTAATTTGGCTATAGTGGAATTACAAAAGATGGAACTCTTGATTGTTAAAGAAAAAGTCACTCCAACACCTCTTACAACACTTAACCTTGGCATTTACTTTTGGTGGGCACATTTAAAATTAGAATGGCATAAGAAATATTGGGAAAGAGAAAAGGAAACACTCAAGGCTAACTATGAGACCGAGTTGGGAAAAAAGGATACATAAGTCAAGAAGTTGATAGTCAAACTTGAAATGATGGCTGATTTAGAAAACAAGCTAAGAAGTTGTAGGCCTCTTGCTAGGGTGTACGCTTTATATTTTAAGAAAAAAACACATGTTTCCAGATAAGTCAGCTCCTTAGAAATACACCAAATTCTATCATCACACCTAGGTCATTCCTAATTTTATATTCAAGGGAAACACCCAAGACACAAGACTAGATGTGTGAATTCTATGTACATAACTTGATTGTTCCATATAACACAAATTTGAATCCTTTGATTTACGTGGGAGATGTTTATTTAAAAGCATTGATATCCTACCTAAGGAATGAGCAAGAATGAGGGGAACTATACCAAGTATATCAAGAGAGGGAGAAAGATCATCCTTTTTAGGTTAAAGTCAAGTCAGCTGAGCCTAAGAAAATAGAAGATAAATAGGTTGAGTTAATAACAAACTAGAGGTGGATGCAAAGGTTAATGAGTGTAGAGGATAGGACTATAACAGGTTTAGAATTTTAATGGCCAGAATAGGTAAGTGAGCATAAATGGTTCACTATTAGAATAGATTGGTAAAATTGACCCTTGTGCTTAAGTAAAGGGAAACACACTCCACATACAATTATATTGCATTGGAGTTGAGAGAAAGAAGGTACATCAAAGCCTTAGAAGGCACTAAAGAATCATGGCTTTTAGTCATGTTTCATCCTTTTCTTCTCCTATACCCAGTTCCACAGTGGTTATTGAGAAAGGTGGTGGATTTTGGTTAAGGAAAGAGAATGGTTGGAGTATATTGTAGAAAACAAGAGGTTTTATTTTCATGAAGGTATAGGTGTCACTGAGCCCATAGATTATAGGCTTCATGTCTTAGGGTATAATCTTAGGCCCTAGTTTTCTTGAGGGCAAGAAAAGGTGGGGGAGGTAATGAGTTCTATAATTTCCGCCATTTCATTTTCTTTAATGCTACTTTTAATAGATTTTTATTTATTTTAAATTGTATCATGAACCATACTTTTACCTAGTTTATGATATATATTACAAGTGGACATATGAATATTCTATGAGAATTTCTATGGTTAGTAAATTATCAATGTTATAAATGATGCTAATGTGGATAAATCCTTGTCTTGAGAAACTAACATGTAACTTAAGGATTATCAATCAAACTACAACTAAAGTAGCTTGTGCCTTGTTGTTCATGTGGAAGAAGTTAGAGGGTTATTGTGTGCATGCAAATGTGAGAAATAAAATGAAAGCTATTTAAAAATTTAACTATACAATCAACAAGCAAAACACTCAAGATTGGATGATAAAAAGAAAGGTAAAAAGATAATTAATGAGCGAGAAAATGAAAAATTAATAGATCCTTTTGATGAGAATTTTTCCTTTGATTTGGTTCTATGTCTTCTCAATTTATATGATTCCAAGGGTTCTTCAATTTTCTCAATGATGGTTAGATATGCGAAAAACTAAGCTAAATTAGATGCAGAGTGTATGGATGTGAGTAATTAAATTAGCATTATAACGGTATGATAGCATGAATATGGATGAATTGTAAAGGAAAATGAGGGGATTAAATAGGCCAAGCTAGGAGAAGAGGAGGCATGAAAATGATACACTTTTCCTTGAGAAGGGCAAGTGTCATGGATGAAAATGACAAGTGTCCTTGAGAAGGGAAAGTGTCATGAAAAAGAATGACAAGTGTCCTTGAGGACACATTCCTATTTGGGAGAGAGATACCCAAATGAGAATGTTCTATTCTAAATATCAAGATAATTCATGGTTGGAAATGACAATTGTCCTTGAGAAGGGAAAGTGCCATGGAAAAGAATGACAAGTGTCCTTGAGGACACATGCCTATTTGGGAGAGAGACACTCAAATATGAAGGTTCTATTCCAAAATGAAGATATTCCCAAGGATATTTGAGATATTTCCCTAAATTTTAAGAAATTTCCCCAAATTCTATAAGATTTCCCCCAATTCTAAAATATTTTCCCAAACTCTAAAATATTTCCCCCAATTCTAAAAGATTTCCCCAAATTCTAGGAAATTAAAGATATTTTGGGAATGTGCACACATATGGGGATGGAAAGAGGATAAGGTTGACTAAAACCTATGGTTAGCCAATGGGTAAGGTTTTAGAGGAAGGGTTAGATGAGGGTTAGAGGAGGGTTAAAGTTAGGAGACATGTGATGAAATAGAATTAATGAAACTAATTAAATACATAATGGGAAAAAGAAGGAAAGGGACAAAAGATGAATTAAATAGTCAAATTATGAATTTGATTTATTTAATAGAAGAAGGAGGTGAATTTAATTAATTAAATGATTTAAGATTGTCAAATAATTAATTAAAAGGAGTGTCATTTTCAAATATGAAGATATTTCCAAATATTAAGATATTTCCCCAAATATTAGGATATTTAAGATATCATATGGGGAGGGAAAGAGGATAAGTTTGACTAAAACCTATGGTTATACAAGGGGTAAGGTTTTAAAGCAAGGGTTAGATAAGGGTTAGAGGAGGGCTAGAGTTAGGAGATATGTGGGGAAGTAGATTTAATTAATTTAACTAATTAATTTTATGAGAGAATTAAGAGGAAATAGTCAAAAATGAATTAAATAGTCAATTTATGCATTTGATGTATTTAATAGAAGAAAGGGGGTAAATTTAATTAATTAATTGGTTTATGATTGTCAAATAATTAATTAAAGGATGATTGTAGCATAATTAATAAAAATAATTAGCTAGGAGGGAACACTAATTAATTAAATAATGTGTAATTATTAATTGAAGACACTCGGGATAACTAAAGTCAATTAATAAAATTTAGGTGTCTACATTTTTCCCCTCTTTGTGGTGGTGCTAAAATAGCATCAGTGCGAAGATGATAAGACATTAGTGACTCAAAGAATAGAGAGTGATAAAAATGCCCCAAGTTGAATTGTCAATGGATGGATGGATTAGTGATGCCCCCTTAAGAGGGTGCATGGGAAACAAAGGACTGGGCGGTGTCATGAAAGAAACATTACCCCAATGAATAGGATGAAGGACAATGAAAAATGAAGATGAAAATTTAAAATAGATGGGAGAGAGGAATGAATGCAAATGCAACGAATGATATGCATGAAATGATCATGTGGCATGAGCACCCTTGGAAACGGGTTAGCATGCAATGTGAACTTATTTTGATTTAGCATTGTATATGATGCACCAAGGTATGGGGAACCAAGGTGATTCCATAACCAATGCATGGAATGACTCAATAAATAGACACAAAAAGGATTAGTCTAGCACAACACAAAGTTATAGAGAACTTTGTGGGAAATGGTGCTAGAAAAACAACAAGCAGAAGATATGCCCCAATGTAACATGAGATAGACAAGACATCATGAGGGAACAACATGGGACACATCAAGAAAACACACACAAGCAAAAGAAAACAAGACCATGCCCCAAGTTTCATCACTCATAGAGCAACATGATGTAAAGGATCACGACGACTAAGAGGAAACAAAGTGAAGGAGCTTGAAAAGATAAATAGATATAAAAAGAACCAAAGCCAACAAGAGGGCCTCAAATATCTTTTGCCAAAAGGATAACTGACAGATGGGGTTTGATATTCATCTGTCTTGAGGAAGGATACATCTTGTGCAAATTGATGATTGGATGAGGGATTGACGAGACTAGATGACAAAAGGCACCCAATATGTGTTAGGATAACTGATGAACAACTGAGAGGGGGGGGGGGGTGAATAAGTTGTTAACAGATTATAGCTTCTAATCCACAATACAACCTTAAATAGGTCAAGTACTGGTAAAGCACATACATATGCCAGTAGGAACAGATACCGGGAAACAATACAACTTAACAATTAACGAGATAATCAATGAAAACCAACCATACCACATAACAACATGATTTGTACATGGAAAACTTGGAAAGGGAAAAACCATGGTGGGAAGCCTACCCACAGTCAGATGATACTTTTGTAGAAAGTATGTGTTACAATGAGGGGCCTGCACTTGTAGGAAGGCACACTGCCTAGAGCGTACTGTTCATTACAAAAGAGTCTCACTGACTACAAAGAGGCTACAACCATCTCAAGATAAATGGACAACAATCCAATAGAGTGAACTGCCAGAAATAGCATCTACCATGCCTGATTACAGTCCCGGTTAAGCTCAATGTCAAAGGACTAAATCCTCTTCTGAATCCAATTCGATCACCAATGATCGACCAACTCCTCTGCCGAAATGATATTACAATATTCATACATTACATTCATTGACCATGACCTTTCCAATAACCATGATGCATTACAAAGAGTTTCCACCACTTATTTATACAAACCCTAAGGCCTAAACCAATTAGGTCATCCACCTAAAAGATATTACAATAAGATCATCACATAATTCCATATTACAATGATATGCCATGTTGGCTTAAGATCAAAACAATAATAACAAATCCATAAATCCTCTCAAAACATCCCGGTAACGTGTAGAGTACATGTTAGCATGATACTGGTCCATAACCTAGATAGGTGCTAGACTTATTCTAGGTCCATCACACCAAATCAATATCTTCAAGCAGTTGAAGCATGATCAAAGAACATCTTCTGCATCCTAAAATCCATGAAGAAGCTGCACCAACACCAATTATGCATCCTGTCATGATTCCTCAATGAAAGCTCTGCCAATAAAGCCTTAAACTAGTGTTGGTAAGGGTTTACCAGAGTGTATAATAGTATCCAATTACTATGCTAATACCAACTGACAAAAAAATTCTCATGGAGCATATAACACATGAAATCAAACATACTTCACTGATCCAAAGCATGCCGAAAGTGTCCAACATATAGTCTCTTCTGTCGATAACACTAGATCTTCTACCGATAACCAAAACTTGTCTACTGGTAACCAACCATAATAGCTAGTGTTGACATCAATGACAAAACATCAATGCAACACATAATCAATTCATCCATTATGCCAACAATCTCCCCCTTTGGCATTGATGGTAAAACTAGATGTGAAAAACATCTAAGTACCAAGAAATGCCAAACAAGTCTCCCCCTGTGAATGATATCTTTGTAAGATTCTGAATTATTTTTCACATTACTATCACTCCCCCTTTAATATCAATGCCAAAAATCTGACAAAAACATCTAAAGAAATGATATAAACCTTTGAAACTCAAAGCTGACTACTCCCCCTGAGTAGTAGCACCACTCATCAGTGCCATAATGAATAATGTCTCTGATAATGCATGCTGGACTGATGACAAAATTCATCAATCAAGTCTTTGCCAGAGGGGTGGGAACCCCTAACCTATCTCTCAAATACTCAAATGATTCCTTAGACAATGGTTTAGTGAATATGTCTATAATATGTTCTTTAGTGTTCACATAAACCAATTTGACTTCCTTTGCTTCTACCTTGTCCTTCAGAATATTATACTTTATTGAAATATGCATAGTCTTAGAGTGAAATATCAGATTTTTAGACATGTCAATAGCTGCAGAGTTATCATAGTGGATAACTACAGGTTCACTATAATTTACCTTGATATCCTTCAACATTTGCTTCATCCACAAGACTTGAGTGCAATTAGTTGTTGCTGCAACATACTCAGTTTCTGTAGTAGATAAAGAAATGCATGACTATTTTTTGCTGATCCATGAAACCAGTTTCTTTCCAAGAAAGAAAGCTCCACCAGAAGTGCTCTCCCTATCATCAGTATCTCCTACCCAATCTGAGTCAGTATATGCACATAAAGTGAAATCATCATTTTTAGAATACCATAAACCATATTCTGTTGTTCCTTGCGAATACCAGAATATACTCTTTACTGCACATTCATGATTTTCTTTAGGATTACTTTGATATCTTGAAACAATACTTACTACATTCATAATATCAGGTCTAGTCTGAGTTAGATATAATAGACCACCAATCATAGACTTATACCTTGTCGAATTTACTGGTGTAGAAGTATCCTTGATAGATAATTTCTCATTTGTTGCCATAGGAGAACTTACCGGTTTGGAATTTTCCATACCAAACTTCTTCAACAATTCCCTCAGATACTTAGTTTGATGGATAAAACTGCCTTTGTTAGTTTGAGTAATCTGCAAACCTAAGAAAAATTTCATCTCACCAATCATGGACATTTCAAATTCATTCTTCATGTTGTTAGCAAATTCATTGCACAATTTATCTTCACCTCCAAAAATGATATCATCAACAAATACTTCAATAATCAGAATATCACTATTAGTGATCTTATAATATAAATTACTATCAACACTGCCTTTTGTAAAACCAAGATTCAGAAGATATTTATCCAACCTTGCATACCAAGCTCTAGGAGCCTGTTTCAAACCATATAAAGATTTCTTCAATATAAAAACCATATCTTTATCATCTGTTAGTGAAAATCCATCAGGTTGCTCAATGTAAACTTCTTCCTCAATCTCACCATTCAAAAATGCACATTTAACATCCATTTGATAAACCTTATAGTTCTTATAAGCTGCATAGGCAAGAAATAGTCTAACAACTTCAATTCTAGCTACAAGTGCAAATGTCTCACCATAATTAATTCCTTCCATTTGATAATCTCCTTTACAAACTAATCTAGCATTGTTCCTTACAAATTGACCATCCTAATTTAGTTTATTCCTAAAAACCTATTTAGTTCCAATAACATTCTTTTATTTAGGTCGGCGAACTAAATACCGAGTTTCATTCTTCTCTATTTGATCTAATTCATCTTCCATAGCCTTTAACCAATGTTTATCCTTACAAGCTTTAATAACAGTTGCTGGTTCAACTTGAGAAATAAGACATACCTCTTCATTTGCCAATTTTCTTCTTGTCATCAATCCCTTGTTTCTATCTCCAATAATTTGATCTTCAGAATGATTTAATCTTACATACCTTGGTGTCTTTTGAACTTCAATTTCACTACTCCAATCATCAATCACAATTGAATTTTTTGATTGTGTCGATGTCACTGTCTTAGTTTCCTATACCGGTTGAGGCATTGTCAGTTCAGTTATGATCATTTCCACTGTCGGTTCCCTATCATATGATATAGAATGATTTCTGTGCTGTTCATCCACTTTCGCATTAGCACTCTCCACAATTTTCTGCAATCTTTTGTTATAACATCTATATGCTTTGCTCTGAATTGAATAACTAAGAAATATCCCTTCATCACATCTAGGATCAAACTTTCCAATTGAATCATCTCTTTTGATATAGCATTTACTTCCAAAAATTCAGAAATATTTAACAATAGGTGTATGTCCAAACCATAGTTCATAAGGGGTCTTACCGGTTTCACCTTTGATGTGAACTTTGTTGAATGTGTAGACTGTTGTACTCACTACTTATCTCCAGTAGATATGAGTCAATTTGGCTTCCATCATCATAGATCTTGCTGCATCCAAAATGGTTCTATTCTTCCTTTCCACTACTATATTTTGTTGAGGAATCCTAGGTGCAGATAGCTATCTCCTTATACCATTTATCTCACAATAACTATTAAATTCATGAGAAGTGAACTCACCGCCATGATATGATCTTAGACATTTGATTTCAATCCAGTTTTAGTTTCAACCTTCACTTTAACGATCTTGAATTTCTCAAAATCTTCAGACTTCTCCCTTAGAAAAGTCACCCACATCATTCTAGAATAGTCATCAATAATCAGCATGAAATACCTATCACCTTGAAACTTCTAGTCCTTAAAGGACCACATAAGTCAGTATGAATCAAATCAAGTACATCATTAGATTTATCATGTATGCTCTTAAAAGAACTTCTAACTTGCTTACCCAATTGACATTCCATACGTACTGGATTATGAGGCTTCATAATCTTAGGTATATCTCTAACTACCTTAATTGAATTGATCTTAACAATACAATCAAAATTAACATGACACAACCTCTTATGCCACAACCAACTCTCATCAATATGAGCAATCAAACATGTCTTATTACCAGTGTTCAAGTGAAAGGTATTACTTCCTGTCTAAATATCGGTTGCAATCTCCAAACCAGTCTTGTTTATGATTTTGCATTTTCTATCTTTAAACTGAAGTTGAAAAACCTTATCAACCAATTGACCAACACTCAAAAGATTATGCTTGCCATCCAAAGAAATAATACCTCTACCTTTGATCATACATGCCTTGTCATCTCCAAATCTAACTTGACTGCCATTGTATTCTTGCTAGGACAAAAATTTCCCTTTATCTCCAGTCATATGATGTGAGCATCCACTATCAATTACCCATTCATCCTTATCTTCAACTTTTTCTTTCAGGGCCTTTTCTTCATTTTTGACAATAGGTTCCGGTTCATCTTCTTTTAAAGCATAGAACACCCATTCTTTTCTATTTCCAGATCCACTAGTAGAGTCTTCTTCTGGTTCATCTCCAGAGTCATCGGTTACTCCTTCCTCATATGCTATGTAGCATTGTTTACTTTTCTTGAATCTACATCTGTTTTGGTTAGGCTTAAAATATTTTTTAACTCTTTCCTCAAACCTTGCATTCCTTTCAGGACATCTAGATGCAAAATGACCAATCTTATTATATGCAAAACATTAAAAGGTTCTTTTCCTTCATACTTACTTCCCAATCCGAATGTCTTTATTAACTAAAGGTTTAGATTTTAGAGCACCAGAAGATCCAAATTCTTCTAGCACAAAAGAAGATAATTTCCCAATCAGAATGTCTTTGTTAACTAAAGTGTTTGCCATTGTCCTTAACTCATTAATTGTAGTTGCCTTCATCTTGTAAGCCGGTGGAAGGGCTCTCAAGACTTTGGAAAATATTTCATCTTCACTTAGAAATCCTCCATAACATTGAATTCCCATAACAATCTCATTTACTCTTTCCATAAACACAACAATTCTTTCATTATCTTCCATTTTCAAGTTTTCATATCTTACCCAGTAACCATCAAGTTTAGCAATTTTGACAGTAGGATCACCTTCTTTCAAAGTTTGCAATTTTTCCCACATAACCTTAACCGATGATTTATCAGTCAATCTTATGATTAACTGATTATTAAGTGCACATAAGAGGGCTTCTCTAGCTCTGCAATCATTTTCAATATTCTTATCCAAGCCTGCAAGAGCAAGATTGCCAGATGCCAGATCATAAGGTGTGTATCCTTTTTCAGTGATCTCCCAAATATCTTTTTCAAGATATCTAAGATGAGTCTCCATTCAAATTTTCCATATCCCATAATTTATTCCATCAAGCTTGGGGATTTCTCTTTTGAAAATAATTATCAGTGGATTAGAAGTGTTAGCTACCATAGGATCTACTTCAAGCAGTTAAACTTCTACAAAAGAGGACCAAAGCTCTAATACCAATTGTTAGGATAACTAGTGAACAACTAAGAGTGGGGGGGGGGGGGGTGAATCAGTTGTTATTGTTAGGTCCCAGAGACAACTGAGAGGGGGGGGGGGGGGGCTGAATCAGTTGTCCAATAAATTCAACCAAAAATTAATGCTTAATGCTGGTAAACCAAACTTTATGCCGGTAGATAGTTTTATCAGTTAATTGCAGTATCGGTAAAGATTAATGCATGAAACAGAAAGACAATAACATCCACAACACATAACACAAATATTTGTATGTGGAAACCCTGTAAGGGGAAAAACCATGGTGGGAAGCATTAACCACAATCAAATGATACTATTGTAGATAGTATGTGTGTACAATATGGATTCTGCACATGCAGAAAGGCCACCTACCTAGAGCTCACTGCTTAATCATAAAATGAGAGTCACACTGACTACAATTGGATGGTTAAATCCAATGATAATGTACTGCATAAAATAGCATCTTCATATGCTGGATTCAGTACCGGTTTAGTTTTGATTGCCTTCACAAAAACCTTCCTTCAACCTTCAAATGATGTATGCGTGTATAGCTCTGCTTATTTTTCCATATACTTTATTACAATTCTTTTTCCCAATTGCATATCAATCTCACAAATGAGATCTTACATTTATACCATAACCTAAGACGAATTGAATAGGTCAGCTCACTAAAAGATATTACAATAAAATTAATTACAAGTAAATCAATATCTGATGCATGATGTCGGCTCAATGCATTTACAATAATAATAAATCATTTCCATAACGTGTCATGCTGATCTGGAATAGATATGCCTGTTGGTGCATATCTTGGACCTATTTGTCGGTAACAACAAATAAGCAAACCTGAATAGACAAATAACCAAATCACCAAAACCAAGTGATCGAATAATGTCTTCGACAAAAACAAGTAGTCTCCAATTCATTGCAAGTTCTGGTGAACAATATAATCTGCCAGTGAACCAAATACCGGTGGCTGTGCATAAGTCTCTGACTTGCCCGTGAACACAACCAAAAATCTCCAAGTGTTGATAAGTGTTTACAAGTGATGATAGGTATTGACATCAATGACAAAACCATATCAACATATCCAAAATACCAACAATCTCCCCCTTTGGCATTGATGGCAACACAAGATGGAAAAACCATCAAAGTGCCAAAACAGAAATGCCAAAAACCAACAATCTCCCAAAGAGATCGTTAACTAGAAATGAAAATATAGATACATAGAGTAATCAATCTCTCCAATAATCTCTCCCCAAAGTAACAATCTCTCCCCCAAGGGATAATGTGTTTTTCCATAATATCTTTCCCCCTTTGACATCAAATGCCAAAGCATTACAAAAACCAGTTTCAAATACAAAATACCAACTTATTATACCAACTACTCCCCCTGAGAAGTAGCTCTCCTCATCAAAGCCAGAATAAAAGATTTATTTGTTAATTCCGCCTGTTGATGACAAACATCAACTATCTAAGTCTCTACCAGTGGGGGTAGGACTCCAAGTTGCTCTCTGAGATATTCAAAAGTCTCCTTAGGCAAAGGCTTTGTAAAAATATCTACAATCTGCTCTTTAGTATTCACATAAACCAATTTCACTTCTTTTGTTTCAACATTCTCTTTTAGAAATTTGAATTTGATAGAAACATGTTTAGTCTTAGAGTGAAATACATGGTTCTTTGATATATCAATTGTTGCCATATTATCACAATAAATAGTTATAGGTTCCTTGCATTTTACCTTTATGTCCTTCAACATTTGTTTGATCCATAATACCTGTGTACAGTTAGTTGTGGCTGCAACATATTCTGATTCTGCTATTGATAGACTTGTACAACTCTATTTCTTGCTCAACCATGAAATTAGTCTGGTACCAAGAAAAAATGCTCCGCTGGTGGTGCTTTTTCTGTCATCCACATCTCCTGCCCAATTAGCATCTATGTATGCACATAAGTCAAAATTTTCATCTCTAGGATACCATAAACCAAGATTTGTAGTGCCTTGTAGGTACCAAAAAATCATTTTCACTGATGATTCATGATTTTCTTTAGGATTACTCTAAAATCTTGAAACAATACATACTGCATTCATAATATCAGGTCTTGTTTGTGTCAAATGCAATAAACCTCCTATCATAGACTTGTATCTAGTCAGATTAACAAGTGTTGATTCATCCTTCAAAGATAATTTATCAGTTGTAGTCATAGGTGTGCTTACCGGTTTACAGTTTTCCATGCCAAATTTCTTTAGTAATTCCTTCAATTACTTAGATTGACATAGGAATATACCTTTATCAGTCTGTGAAATTTGCAATCCTAAAAAGAATTTTATCTCTCCAATCATAGACATTTCAAATTCTTGCTGCATTTTCTTAGAAAAGTCTTTACACAAACCATCTTCTCCTCCAAATATTATATCATCAACAAAAAATTCAATAACCAAGATGTCATCATTAGTCACTTTGTAGTATATATTGCTATTAGCATTACCTTTAGTGTATCCAATCTTCAAAAGATATTTGTCCAATCTAGCATACCAAGCTCTAGGAGCTTGTTTTAATCCATATAAATCTTTCCTTAACCTGCAAACCATGTGTTTGTTATCTATCAAAGAAAATCCATCAGGTTGTTCAATATAAACTTCTTCTTCAAGATCTCCATTCAGAAATGCACATTTAACATCCATTTGATATACTTTATAGTTCTTGTGTGCTACAAAAGCCAATCAAAGTCTGACTACCTCAATTCTAGCTACCGGTGCAAAGGTTTCATTGTAATCAATTCCTTCTTTTTGTGAATATCCCTTACACACTAATCTTGCTTTGTTTTTGATTACCTTACCATCTTCATTAAGTTTATTTTTGAAATCCCATTTAGTTCCAATTACATTTTTGTCTTTAGGCCTGAAAACTAATGACCAAGTGTTATTCCTTTCAATTTATTCCAATTCATCTTCCATTGCTTTAATCCAATATTTATCTTCACGTGCCTCATTAATTGATGTAGGTTCAATTTGAGAAATAAGACATACCTCTTCATTTTCCAATCTTCCTCTAGTCATAACTCCTTGAAATTTGTTTCCAATTATCTGATCTTCAGAATGATTCAATCTTACATACCGGGGTGTTTTTACTTATTGTTGTTCTTCAGTGACTGTTGAATCTCTAGATGATGCCGGTGCAACTGGATCACCATTTTGTACTGGTGTATTCATAGTAGGTTCATTTGTGATTATCTCTATTGCCGGTTTAGAGTCTATGTACCTTGAATTTCCTCTAAACTGTTAATCAATCTTCACATTTGCACTCTCAACAATTTTCTGCAATCTCTTGTTAAAACATCTATATGCCTTTCTCTTAGATGAATAACCAAGAAATATTCCTTCATCACTTCTAAGATAAAATTTTCCAATATACTCATCTCTTCTAATATATCATTTACTTCCAAATATTCTAAAATATTTAAGAGTAAGAGTATTACCAAACCATAGTTCATGAGGGGTCTTACCGGTTTTACCTCTGATGTGAACTCTGTTGAATGTATAAACTATTGTATTGACCACTTCTCTCTAGTATATATATGAGGTAGATTTTCTTCTGATATCATACTTCTGGCTACATCCAAGATAGTTCTATTTTTCCTTTCCACAACTCCATTTTGCTGGGGTGTCCGAGGTACTAATAACTGTCTTCTGATCCCATTCACTTCATAGAATGTATTAAATTCCTTAGATGTGAATTCACCTCCTTGATCCGATCTCAAACATTTGATTTTCTTGCCAGTTTCATTCTCTACCATCACCTTGAATAGTTTGAATTTCCCAAATGCTTCAGATTTTTCCCTGAGAAAAGTAACCCAACACATTCTAGAATAGTCATCAATGATTAGCATAAAATACCTATCTCCGTGTATACTTCTAGTTCTTGCTAGACCACATAAATTAGTATGAATTAAATAAAGAACATTGTTAGACTTCTCTAGAATACTCTTGAAAGTTTCTCTAACTTTCTTTCCAAATTGACATTCCTTACATACCGGATTGTGAGGTTTAACAATCTTAGGTAAATCTCTTACTGCCTTAGTAGTACTGATTTCCACAATACAATTAGAATTTACATGACAAATTCTCTTATGCCATAACCAACTTTCATCAATATGTGCAATCAAACATGCTTTCTCATTGTTGTTGAAATGAAAGATATTACCTCTAGTCTGATTACCAGTGGCAATTTCCAAATTAGTTCTGTTTAAGATTTTGCATTTACCATTCTTGAATTATAACTAAAATCCTTTCTCAACTAATTGACCAACACTCAAAAGATTATGCTTCAAACCTTCAACATAGTAAACATTATCAGTATTGTTCTTACCATCAAAATATATAGAGCCTTTTCCTTTGATCAAACAAGCTTTATCATCTCCAAATCTTACTAAACCTCCATTGTATTCCTGAAAGGTTAAGAATTTACTCTTATCACCAGTCATGTGATGTGAACATCCTGAATCAATAATCCATTCATCCTTAACTTCAACTTTAGCTACTAGGGCCTGCTCTACCAGTTGAACAGTAGGTGTCGGTTGATCTTCTATTATAACAACAAAAGCCCATCCATTATCTACCGGATCCTCGTCAGAATCATCAGTAACTCCATCAACATAATAACAAGATTTGTCTCTATTCTTCTTAAACTTGTATTTCTGATAATCAGGGTTAGGCTTATATGTTCTTTTAGCTTCTTCTCTTAATCTTGCATGTCTATCAGGACACCTAGAAGCCATATGACCAATCTTATTACAGTTAAAACATTTAAAGGGCGCTTTACCTTCATACTTACTTCCAATTGGACCTTTAGGCATTTTCCTTGCAAATAGTGCTTCAAGTTCTTCATTTTCTCTCCTGCTTTCTTCAAGTTCTCTTGCATAGAAGGCTTTCCAAATAAATTTATCAGATGATGATGATGTTGTAGATGATGATGCCTTGAAAGCTAGATCTGTCTTAATAGTAGTAACAAGATCAAATTCCTCAAGCTCAAAAGCTGAAAGTTTTCCAACCAAAGTGTCTCTAGATATTGATGCATTAGGCATTGTTCTCAATTCATTTATAGTAGTAACTTTGATTTTATATGCTGGTGGCAAAGCTCTTAAAACTTTAGAAACAATCTCATCTTCACTTAAGGTTCCTCCACAACATTGTATACCCAAAACAATTTCATTTACTCTTTCCATAAAAGCAGAAATTCTTTCTTCTTCTTGCATTTTCAGACTTTCATACTTGACCCAGAAGCATTCAAGTTTTGCAATTTTGACTATGGAATATCCTTCATTCAATGTTTCCAGTTTGTCCCAAATAGCTTTAGTAGTAGATCTGTTTGATAATCCCATGACTTGCTGATTTGACAATGCACTCAAAAGTGCTTCTCTTGCTTTGCAATCATTTTCTTCATCTTTAGCCAAGGTTGCTGGATTAGGTTGACCTTGAGTAGGAGAAATATAGCCATTCTTTGTAATATCCCATATGTCCTTTCCAATGTAATTCAAATGTATCTCCATCCTAATCTTCCATATGCCATAGTTAGTTCCATCAAGTTTCAGACTGTCCTTCCTGAAATAGTTAGAAGACATTGGATCTCCTCAAGCTATTAAACTTCTGCAAAAAGAGGACTAGGCTCTAATACCAATTGTTAGGTCCTAGAGACAATTGAGAGGGGGGGGTGAATCAGTTGTCTAATAAATTCAACCAAAATTAACTTAACCAAAACTTAATGCTTAATGCCAGTAAACCAAACTTTATTCCAGTAGACAGTTTTATCAGTTAATTGCAGTACCAGTAAAGATTAATGCATGAAACAAAAAGACAATAACATCCACAACATATAACAAAGATATTTGTACATGGAAACCCTGTAAGGGGAAAAACCATGGTGGGAAGCCTTACCCACAATCAAATGATACTACTGCAGATAGTATGTGTGTACAATATGGATTCTACACATGCAGAAAGGCTAACTGCCTAGAGCTCACTGCTCAATCACAAAATGAGAGTCACATTGATAACAATTGGATGGTTAAATCCAATGATAATGTACTGCATAAAATAGCATCTTCCTATGCTAGATTTAGTGCCAGTTTAGTTCTGATTGCCTTCACAAAAACCTTCCTTCAACCTTCAAATGATGTCTGCATGTATAGCTCTGCTTATTTTCGCATATACCTTATTACAATTATTTTTCCCAATCGCATATCAATCTCACAAATGAGATCTTACATTTATACCATAACCTAAGACCAATTGAATAGGTCAGCTCACTAAAAGATATTACAATAAAATTAGTTACAAGTAAATCAATATCCGATACATGATGTCGGCTCAATGCATTTACAATAATAATAAATCATCTCCATAACATGTCGTGCTGATCTGGAATAGATATGTCTACCAGTGCATATCCTGGACCTATTTGCTGGTAATAATAAATATACAAACCTGAATAGACAAATAACCAAATCGCCAAAACCAATTGATTGAATAATGTCTTCGATATAACCAAGTATTCTCCAAGTCATTCCAAGTGTCGGTGAACAATATAATCTGTCGGTGAACCAAATACCGGTGACCGTGCATAAGTCTCTGACTTTCTAGTGAACATAACCAAAGATCTCCAAGTGTTGATAAGTGTTGACAAGTGATGACAGGTGTTGACATCAATGACAAAACCATATCAACATATCCAAAATACCAACAGTTAACAAATTATAACTTTTAATCCACAATACAACCTTAAACAAATCAAGTACTAGTAAAGCACATATAGATGCCGGTAGGAATAGATACTTGTAAACAATACAACTTAACAATTAATCAGATAATCAATGCAAAGAAACCATACCACATAACACCATGATTTGTACATGGAAAACCCAGAAAGGGAAAAACCACGGTGGGAAACCTACCCACAATCAAATGATACTCTTGCAGAAAGTATGTGTTACACTGAGGGGCCTGCACTTGCAAGAAGGCACACTACCTAGAGCATAATGCTCATTACAAAAGAGTCTCACTAACTATAAAGAGGCTACAACCATCTAAAGATAAATGGACAACAATCGAATAGAGTGAATTGCCAGAAATAGCATCTACCATGCCCGATTACAGTCCTGGTTAAGCTCAATGCCAGAGGACTAAATCCTCTTCTGAATCCAATTCAATTACCAATGATCAACAAACTCCTCTGCCTGAATGATAGTACAATATTCACACATTACATTTTTTAACCATGACCTTTCCAATAACCATGATATATTACAAAGAGTTTCTACCACTTATTTATACAAACCCTAAGGCATAAACCAATTAGGTTAGCCACCTAAAAGATATTACAATAAGATCATTACATACTTCCATATTGCAATAATATGCCATGTTGGCTTAAGACCAAAACAATAATAAAAAATCCATAAATCCTCTCGAAACATCCCGGTAACGTGTAGAGTACATGTTATCATGATACCGGTCCATAACCTAGATAGGTACCAGACCTATTTTGGGTCCATCACGCCAAAGCAATGTCTTTAGGCAATTGAAGCATGATCAAAGAACATCTTCAACATATTGAAATCCATGAAGAAGTTTCACCAACACCAATTATGCATCCTGTCATGATTCCTCAATGAAAGCTTTGTCGATAAAGCCTTAAACCAGTGCTGGTAAGGGTTTACCAAAGTGTATGATAGCATCCGATTACCATGCCAATACCAACTGACCAAAGCATTCTCATGGAGCATATAACACATGAAATCAAACATACTTCACTAATCCAAAGCTTGCTGAAAGTGTCCAACAGATAGTCGCTTCTACCGGTAACACTAGATCTTCTACTGGTAACCAAAACTTCTCTATTGGTAACCAACCATAACAACTAGTATTGGCATCAATGCAACACATAATCAATTCATCCATTATGCCAACAATATGATCATGATGACAAAGAATCTCAAGGATGATTGTTGAAGAACCAGCTGATGGGTTATGATCTTGATGACATAAATAATCTATGTAAAGGATGAGACCTAAGGGAACATATGCACAAGTGGAACTAGATGGAGACACATGACTGATGCTATGTATAAGACACCATCTTCAAGATGTACAAGATCTATGGATAAGGGATGAGGACTTAGAGACAAACATGATGTTACCCCAGTCAAGATGAAAAGTCATGATGGATTGATCATTGATGGGGTGTTGTTGATGTGGGAATGATGTATCCAAAAATAACACCAGGATTGGATTAATAGTGGATAAAGTGTTGTTTATGTGAGAACAATATATCTTGAAATAACACAAGGGTTGGGAAGGATGTACCCCGATGATGATAATTGGATTGCGATCAAGGCTTGCGGAAAGGCTGGGAACAATACCAAGGATGTGATTGGATGATTTGATTGGTGTTTGCCTTTGGCTAGCTAAAGGAAATGGATAGGATTTTCATGTGATGGTGGATTTCAAGGAGCAAATGGATTGATTGGATGGATTGTGTAGGGGTAGCCTAGAGATAGATACTAATGAAAAGGGATGTAAGAGGTGATAGAATGATATGATGGGAAGGATTGAGAAATGGAAGATAGGGTGAAAAGGATTTGGAGATGAAAGCATTATGGGATGAGGATTGGAAGATGGGGGGATTATGAGATAAGGAGTGGGAGATAAAAGGATTATGATATGGGAGGAATTGGGAGAGAAGAATTGCTAGATGAAGAGATTCAACTAGATGGATTCTAGGTGTGATAGGGTCTCCAAGGACTGTCACAAAGGAATAAGATACCCCACTCTAGACATTTCATGTGTAACGAGGCACTAGTAGGGATATGATAGGAGGAATGATAGGATGATAGGAAGTTGAGGGAAGTGAATGGAAGATAGGGTGATGGGTGGATAAGGACTATGAAGGTATGCAGAAGGATTATATGAATAGGATGAAGGATGAGTGGATAGGAAGAATAATGAAGGAAAAATTGTGATGGGGAAATGGATGCCAAGAGGTGTCCAAAGCATGTATACATGTTGGAATTCTCTTTTTATCAAGATACAAAGGAGGATGGAGGAAGTGAATTGGATAGGATGTGTTGGGTATGGTAGGTAGATGAGATGAAGGAAGTGATGGCTAGATGGTTATAATAACTTACCCCCATGTGTGGCAAACAAAAGGATGGGGGTATTACACATGACGCATAAGGGATTCACTAAATAGGCAATATCATATCACGTGTGTTCATATTGGGGGGTTTAATATCCTAGAAATGAGGGTACAATATATTACCCATCAGTGAAAATAGGGGGGTTTTTAATTCGGGCTATGAAAAAATGCAATATTTTGTGCAAACAGGGGTAGGCTATGTATTGGGAGGGGGTGGAAAAAATGGAGTTTAGGGCAATATTTTTAAAAAATAGGGGGATTATTTAGTATGCCATGAATGTAGGTGATATAACCCAGGTTCACTAAGTGAAGCCCCCATGACATGATGCCTATTTTCCAAGTTTTCATCATGGTACTTATCCAAGGCGTCTCTTTGCCAAGTTTTCACCATTTGAGAAACTTTTCTCTTTACTTTACTTTTCTTTTCTTTTTTTTTGTTTTAGAATTTTTTTTTTGGGAGGAAATTAATGGATGGATATGGATGAGGATAAATGGATTCAGAAGATAAGTGATAAGAGATATGGATGGAGGACTCAAGTATCAAGTTTCATATCAAGGTAAAAAGAGCCCATTTGGAGTGATCACTGGATGTTGGTACTGTTGGGATCTAAGAACACTGAGAGGGGAGGGGGGTGAATTAGTGTTCTTCTAGAATGATGAATTTTAACCTTATTAACACAACTCAGCAACTAGTAAACATAAAAGCATATAACAATAAGTAACAATGCAACCAAGGTGGGAATGGAGACCCACAATATCTATCCATTAATTAGATGAATAAATATTATAATAAGGATCCTGTACATGCAGGAAGGCCAACAACCTAGAGTGCATTGCTCATCACAAAAGGAGTTTCACTGACTATAGAAAGCATCAGACTACAATTCGGAATGGAGATTAAATTGCAATAATAGAATCTCCTATGCCTAAGTATAGTTCCGGTTAAGCTCAATACCAGAGGTCTTAAACCTCTTACACAAACCCAATTCGATCACCTAGGATCAACCAAAACCTTTGCATATGATTAAAACTTTATTCTCACATAGATAATCCCATAACCCACATACCATGATCTACAAAAATATCTTACATCATATTTATACAAACCCAGGACCTCAACAATTAGGTCGGCCACCTAAAAGATAATACAATAAATCCATTACATAATCTCGCAAACCAATGATAAACCAAGTCGTCCTAAGACCAAAACAATATAAACCAATCAATAAATTCAACCATAATGCATTAGGAGCATCAACCAACACGTTACATAAACCGGTCCATAACCTAATAGAAGATAATAGCATTAGGTCATGTTCTAAATGCAACACCACCGATCAATTGAAACATGAAAGAGATAACCAACAACATCCTGATAAACCTTCTAGAGGATACACCACCACCACTTATCGGATTCATCAAAAGATCTTCAACAAAGCTTTATCGGTAAAACCCTTACCGGTAACCAAAAGGCTTACTAGAACAAATGATAGCTGCTGAATCATCAAATCCCAAACCAACTGAATGTGATATGCATCGAGAACACATGAATAACCAATCCAAACCAATTCCACAAACTGGAGCATACCGGAGAAGATCTCCAGATCCACATCATTTTCCAACCATTCTATTGGAACCCAGTAGACAACAAAATAACAAGTGTTGACATCAATGACAAACATCAATGCAACACATAATCAATTCCTCAAAATTTCCAACAATCTCCCCCTTTGGCATTGATGGCAACACTAGATGTGAAAAACATCCAAGTGCCAAGAAATGCCAAACAATTCTCCCCCAAAGGAAGAAATACAACAATCTCCCCAAAATGATGTGACAATGAAGTTTTGAACCAATAGAACAAACTCCCCCTATGAATGATATCCCTATTAATCTTTGTTTCTCACATAAATATCTCTCCCCCTTTGACATCGATGCCAGAAATCTGACACAAACATCAAAGAAAAATCATAAATCCCTTGAACTAGACATTTGACTACTCCCTCTTAGTAGTAGCACCAACACATCAATCCAAAATGAATGATATCTCTGATAGATGCATATCAAACTGATGCTAATCAATATCACTCAAGTCTCTATTGGAGGGGAAAAGACCCCCAATTTGTCTCTGAAGTACTCAAATGTTTCCTTAGGCAAAATTTTAGTGAAGATATCTGCAATCTGATCTTTAGTGTTCACATAAACCAGTCTGACTTTATTTGCTTCCACCTTCTCCTTTATAAAATTATACTTGATTGATATGTGCTTTGTCTTAGAATGAAATACCAGATTCTTTGATATGTCAACAGCAGTAGAGTTATCACAGTGAATAAATACCAATTCATTACAATCTACCCTTAAATCCTTCAACTTTTTCTTCATCCATAGAACTTGTGTACAGTTAGTAGCAACAACAACATACTCAGCTTCAACAGTAGATATAGAAGTACATGGCTGTTTCTTGTTGATCCATGAAACAAGTTTCTTTCCAAGAAAGAAAGCTCCACCAGATGTTCTTTTCTGGTCAACAACATCTCTAGCCATGTCTGCATCTGTATATGCACATAGTGTCAAGTCATCATTTTTAGTATACAAAAAACCATAGTCATTTGTTCCTTATAAATACCTAAAAATCCTTTTCACTACACTCTCATGATTCTCTCTAGGATCACTCTAATATCTTGATACAATACAAACTACATTCATTATATCTGGTCTAGTCTGAGTCAAATATAACAAACCTCCAATCATAGATTTATACCTTGTAGGATTTATGAGAGCTGATTCATATTTCTTTGTCAATTTATCACTTGTAACCATAGAAGTACCAACTGGTTTAGAATTTTCCATACCAAATTTCTTCAACAACTCTCTAGCATACTTATTTTGACAGATGAAAATACCTTTATCAGTTTGAGTAATATGCAAACCTAAGAAAAATTTCATCTCCCCAATCATAGACATCTCAAATTCATTCTTCATATTATCAGAGAATTCCATACATAACTTATCCTCACCTCCAAAAATGACATCATCAACAAAGAATTCAACAATCAATATGTTATCATCAGTGATCTTATAATATAAGTTACTATCAGCATTACCTTTAGTGAAACCAAGCTTCAAAATATTTTTGTCCAATCTAGCATACCAAGCTCTAGGGGCTTGTTTCAATCCATATAAAACTTTCCTTAACCTACAAACCATGTTTTTGTCATCTGAAAGTGAAAATCCATCAGGTTGCTCAATGTAAACTTCCTCTTCAAGATCTCCATTCAAAAATGAACACTTAACATCCATCTGATAAACCTTGTATTTCTTATGGGCAACATAAGAAAGAAATAATCTCACAGCTTGAATCCTAGCTATCAGAGAAAAAGTTTCATCATAATCAATTCCTTCCTTCTGAGAATATCCTTTACATACCAATCTAGCCTTATTCCTCACAACTTGTCCATCCTCATTCAATTTATTCCTAAAGACCCATTTAGTTCCAATCACATTCTTATTTTTTAGGCCGGGGAACTAAAGTCCATGTGTTGTTCTTTTCTATCTGATGTAATTCCTCTTCCATAGCTCTCATCCAACATTCATCTTTACAAGCTTCAATAACTGATGTCGGTTCAACTTGAGACATTAAACATACCTCATCAGTTGCCAACCTTCTTCTTATCATTACTCCTTTGTTCTTTTCTCCAATAATTTGATCTTCTAAATGTTTTAACCTTACATACCTAGGAGTCTTCTGACTTTCTATTTCTCTGCTCTGATCTTCAGTTACTGTTGAACTTTTTGATACTATTGGGGTAACTGGTTCAACATTATATTCCAATATAGGTGCTACCAGTTCATTTATGATCATCTCCACTTCCGGTTCTCTCTCATAAGGTCTAATTTGAGCTTTGTACAACTCATCCACCTTGACATTATCACTCTCCACAATTCTCTGTAATATTTTGTTATAACATCTATATGCTTTTCTTTCATTAGAATAACCAATAAATATCCCTTCATCACATCTAGGATCAAAGTTTCCAATGGAATCATCTCTTTTAATATAGAATTTAATACCAAAGATTCTGAAATATTTACCAATAAACCAAACCAGATCTAAGATCAAAGATCCAAGATTCAATAAATCTTCACTGGTTAACATTCAAACTGACTTCTCCAAAGTCTGAAACAAGCTTTCAGACCACTACCGGGGGAAATGCAAGATTTGTCATCAATTTTCCTCCCCCAAGGCGAATGCCTTAGTTACCGGATGAGTTTCTTGTAGGTGTAGGAATGTTATGCTCTGCCAATTGAGTAACTGGGGTATATGCTTCATCTGAATCAACATCTGTGGCATTTGATTCTATTGGTTGATCCTCAAATTTCATAACCCACTTTTCCTCATGATCCTTCTGAATATCATCAACCTTTTTCTTTCCCTTCTCATTAGATTTGTCACTTCCTATCGTTAGGTTCTTGCTTCTGCAAAATTTAGCAATATGTCCTACTTTGTTGCATGCATAACAAGTGACATTATTCTTCTGAATTTCCTTACTATAACCTTGACCATTCATCGAACTACATTGATTAGCCATATGTCCAAATTTTCCACATGCATAACATCTCACATTCATTCTATAATCTTCTGTCCTATGACCATACTTTTTACAATTTGAACACTGACTGGGAACTGAATTATTATTCTGATTGACTCTATTTCTGCATTGACTTTCTCTATGACCAAACTTATTGCAAACAAAACATCTACAATTAAATTTGTGCATTGGGTTGCCTTACCATTGATTTTTGATTTTGGTTGACCTTCTGACTAGATGTATCATCCTGATTTGCAGTACAAGAGCTTTCTCTATGCTCAAATCCAATACCTCTAGTGTCTCAAGTGTCTCTTTGATCCTTCAATAATTCATCAAGCTTTGCAAAACTAGCCTTAAACTTGACTTTGTATTCATTTGTAGTATCCAGATCACCTCTTAAGACTGTCACCATTATTTCCAACTCTTTCTTATTGTACTGAGAATGTACGAATTTAGTTCTCAATATATAATTCTCATGTGCCAACCTAATGTATTCATCATATCTGTCTTTAAGAGATTTGGCAAGATTTTCTTCATTCTTCTTCTAGTCTTCAATCTCCTTGGACATCCTCATGGTTAGGGTTTGCATTTCATTCTTCATGACACCATTCTCCTGACTCTTCTTCTGACATAATTCCTTAAGGGCATTCTTCTCTCCATTATCCTATTTTTGTAATTAATCACAAAGTTCTTTCCTTTTAGCTTGTGCAGATGATAACCTCTCCTGTATAGTAAAATGAATTCCTTGGTAGATCTTGTAGCTTCATGTTCCTCAACCTTTAAACATCATAGTCCTCAAGAGCTACTTGAAGTTCCTTCCTCAAACTTATCTCCATAGATTCCAGATACGGGATCTTCCTCAAGCTGTTAGACTTAATCTGAGGCACCAAGCTCTGATACCAATTGTTGGGATCTAAGAACACAAAGAGGGGGGGGGGGAATCAGTGTTCTATCAGAATGATGAATTTTAACCTAATTAACACAACAACTCAACAAATAGTAAACATAAAAGCATATAATAATAAGTAACAATGAAACCACAAAGATGAACACCATAACACCATAGATTTATACGTGGAAAAACTCAATGAGGAAAAACCACAGTGGGATTGGAGACCCACAATATCTATCCATTGATCAGATGAATACATATTACAATAAGGGGCCTGCACATGCAGGAAGGCCAACAACTTAGAGTACACTTCTCATCACAACAGAAGTCTCACTGACTATAGAAAACATCAGACTACAATCCGAAATGAAGATTGAACTACAAGAATAACATCTCCTATGCCTGAGTATAGTTCTGGTTAAGCTCAATACTAGAGGTCTTAAACCTATTACAAAAACCTAATTCAATCACCTATGATCGACCAAAACCTTTGCATATGATTACAACTTTATTCACACACAAATAATCCCATAATCCACATACCACGATCTACAAAGAGATCTTACATCATATTTATACAAACTTGGGACCTAAACAATTAGGTCAGCCACCTAAAAGATAATACAATAAATCCATTACATAATCCCACAAACCAATGATAAAACAAGTCTTCCTAAGACCAAAACAACATAAACCAATCAATAAATCCAACTGGTAACGCACCAGGAGCATTAACCAACACGTTACATAAACTGGTCCATAACCGAACAAAATAGAATAACATTATGTCTGGTTCTAAATGCAACACCACTGATCAACTAGAACATGAACATGATAACCATTAGCATCCTAATAACCTTTTAGAGGCCACACCAACACCACTTATTGGATTCATCAAAATATTTTCAACAAATCTCTATCGGTAAAACCCTTACTAGTAACCAAAAGGCTTACTAGAACACATGATAGCTTCTGGATCATCAAATCCTGAACCAACTAAATGTGATACGCATCAAGAACACATTAATAACCAATCCAAACCAATTCCACAAACCAAATATACCAAAGAAGATCTCCAGATCAACATAATAATCCAACCACTCTACCGAAACCCAGTAGACAACAAAACAACCAGTGTTGACATCAATGACAGACATCAATGCAACACATAATGAATTTCTCCAAATTGCCAATAGGTATAATTTTATTAGGAATGAGTGGACTATGAAAAGGCTTAGATTAGATAGTTTTGATTAGGAATGTATGCGGTGTAAGGGATATGTTAGTGGAAAGTGTTTGAATGGAATGAGGGAAAGTGAGTGTGATAGGGGGATGTTGTCAATACCAATATTGGCACATATTGTGGGGGATGTGGGAAGAGTGTAGAAGGAATAGAGGGAGCATGTGGATATGATAGAGGAGTAATGATAGGTAGATTTGGGACATAGGGACCTAAAATAGATCTAGGATATGGAGGGAAAGGATGTTTAGCTTGTGGACTAGTAACTTTGGATACCATTGGAGATTTTTCTTTTGTCCATGCATTGCTTCTTTTTCTTTAGGATCCACATTGTTTTTGCTTTTTTTTTATCAGATCTTGCTTTGCTTGAGCATGTATTTTTGAGTGGACATGGTCTTATTTATATTTTTGTGGATGTTTAGATTTATGCATTTGTGATTTGGCATCTAAACTGCTGCTAGTAGCCTTGGAAGGAGTGTGCGAAGGTGTAGGAGATGGAGGGAATATGGATGGAGTGATGGATGTAGGATGTTGGATGGAATATGGGGATATGTGAATTTGTTGATCCTAATTGGGAATGATAGGAGTAGAATGTTTATGATGGGTGATGGGGATATGGGATCTATGTATGGGGGGATGAGTAGGGAAAGATGGAGGATGGGGTTTTGGAATATAAGGGCCCAAAATGGATTTAGCATGTGGGGGATATGTGATGGTGGAATATGGAATATAGAGACCCAAAATGGATTGAAAGTAAGAAAGAGGGAGATGGATGGTTGTTATGGATTTATATGGTGGAGGAGGAAGGATGAAAAAAAATGATTTGGAGGAATGGTGGGAAGATGCGATGGTAGGTTTGGAAACATACTTGGATTTTGCATTAGTTGTTCCAAAATTTTTGGATGAATTGCCTTGGGATATATAACCAAGACCATGAGATCCTGGATGTTCCTTGACATTGATGGGATCCAAAGTACATTTCTCATGTAGGCCTAAGCCATTACCTTGATATTTCATTTTTTAGCATTTTATCTACAACATGATACTTGTTCTTTGTGTAACAAGATGTGAGTCCTTTATTAGATGGGGAGGGATGAGTGGTGAACATGAGGTTTTATTTAGCTGCAAGTGAACTACCATGGATGAATGTAAGTGAACCAAGAGGGTAGAGTGATGGAAATAGGATGGTTTGGATGGGAGGAAATATGGGATCATGTAATGGGTTTAATAAGATAGGAGTATCTTGACTTGAATGATGGAATGATAAGGTATCATGATATGGAGGAAGTCAAATGGTATGATCTTGATCTAGATCAATAAATATGTCAACATGCTCCAGAACAAGATCTTGGGATTATGGGAATGGTGTGGATGGTGTGACAAGGGGTGAGTAGGTATACTCTTACAATGGAATAAATTTAAGGATAGGAGGTTTTTTAACTAGGGTAGATGGAGTGGATGGGAGGTTCATTGACTAGGGTAGGAGTGGATGGAAGGATGGAAGGTTCTGATGGTATGATGAAATAATAAGGATCCGATCAACTACTAAGAATGGGGGGGTGAATCAGTAGATAGAAAACTGATAATAACTTTCACCAATCTCAGAATCAACCTCTCAAAGTAATCTCTAAACTGACAAGTTAAACCACTGAACTACAAATGCAATATCACTGGCAAGATTAACTAGTTGACTTTTATAGAATATTAATAGTAAACAACTTGAAACTCACAAACATTCAAATACTTTACTGATATAAGTAAAACCTCATTTCATATTTCTTAACATAACATATCAAAGTTGATTAAGAAGTTAAGAAATTCAACCATAGTAAACATAACCACAAAAACATTCACCACTTGACACAATATTTTTGACATGGACATCCAAATGGGAAAAACCACGGTGGGATGATTACCCACAAGTATTCTGAACTCTTCTGAAGTTTGCCCTGTTAGGAGCCAAGCCCGTTAAAGCTTTACAAAAGTCCTGTTAAGGACATATCCTGTTAGGGACCACCCGGTTAAGGGATTGATTATAATGCCCTATTAGAAGAAATACCCTATGAGGAGTAACCTCGGTAGAGGATTTAAAATCCAAACTAATGGACCACCTGGTTAGAGGATTTGAATAACACTAAGCTTGTTAGAGCTTACTTGGTTAGGGGATTTTAAATGTTGTAATTGGTAGAAAAGAACACGAGTTTGCTGATCTATTTGAATAACACTACACTTGCTTTTTTAGATCCGTTTCATGCTACTATTTGCCTTTACACAACCTACAGATACATCATCTAGTTTGGCAACCACACACAACTAGAAATTTTCCAACTCTAAAACAAAACAACTCATCGACCTTATAAACAAATCAATAGGTTGGTAACACAACAAAAACCTAATTCTCTCATAAAAATTACAAACAAGTTGGTTCAAGTATGACTGTTGGATTACATAACAATATTTGCACATTTTTCAAGATAGCCTCGACCGCTCCTTGATCACCGCTTCATCGAACTCAATAACTCATCACACGGTTTGCATTACATGCAATATGCTTGCTCATTTCCAAGACAAAAACCATTATCTCAATGCACCAAAAACACTTTGAAACTCTTCTCATACAATATGCATACATGTCATAATCATTACCGCTCATCAACAGATCATAAACCAATATAACAAACTTAATCGGTTAGGGCTAACCATATCAATAGGTAGGGTTTACTGGTTCAACTCTCCAATACTTAGAAATACCGATTCACTCCACAAACTCACCTACCGGTTATAATTCCCTTCACTAGCTCTTCCTACCGGTTACAAAACAACATTATAACAATATCATTACGAGTTACAATTGACATCAATAACAACATAACATTTCATTAATGCAATCTTCATGCAAATGCCAACAATCTCCCCCTTTGGCATTGATGGCAATATAATTATCAATACCATTGATTGCTATGATCGTGAATAGGAATCATAGTTTACATTTTACCATGTACTCTCCTTGTCTTCAGCTGGTAGCTAGCTATAGACCTTCTCTCTGTCAATCATACAATTCTTCTCCCCATAATCACATAGTTCTTCTCCCCCTTTGACAAAAATGACAAAGTGAAAGTAAAACATGCAATGTCAAACTTCACTGTTCAACATCAACAACCTACAACTTGATCCCCCCCCTGTGGAATAACTCCACTCTATACCAATCCTGTTGTAAAATTCTGCAAGTAGCTCTGGGACTGATGTACTCTACATCATGCTCAATTGGCCTCATGAAGGGGTACAACCCCTAGCTGACTCCTAAGATACTCAAAAGTAGTCTTAGGTAGAGGTTTATTAAATATATTTGCAAGCTACTCCTTGGTAGAAACATGCTCCAATATTACATCTTTACTCTGTACTTTTTCCCTTAAGAAATGATACTTCAATTCAATATGCTTGGTTCATGGATGCAAAATAGGGTTCTTGGAAATATTTATGGCACTGGTATTTTCACATAAGATCTTTATAGGTTTTGTAAACTTCATCTTTGTAGGATTTTGCCAAGATCAAGGGCACAATGAAAAGCATAAAAGAGACAATAGAATGACAAGAACAAACTGTATTCTCATCAATATGCAAAATGATCAACTGGATTAACCAATACAATGAATATAGGCCTGCTTATATAGGCAAGGCCATATGGATGTATGAGCACACAAATATGACATGTGGCTCAATGAGAAACAAGGGTAGGTAAGAAATACTAGGGGTAGGTAGGAGAAATAATATAATATTCCACAAGAGGTGGATGACCCACTGAATGTGGAGTGTAATAGCAAAATAAGAACACAAAAGGTCGAATTTCTCCTACAAGCTCTATCCCTATGTGCACACTTCCCTAAGTGTCTCAAATCCAAACTACGAAGAGATGCATTATCCTAAGTTAACTTAAGTAAGTGTAATAATATCCAAAATGAATATTTATTTACACCAACAATCTTGAAACCTTCCAAAATGTGCCTCATCTAGATAACCTAGGTACAATTCATATAAGCTACAACATACTTAGCTTCAGCAGTAGACTATGATATACAACTCTACTTCTTCCTACTCCATGAAACAAGTATTCCTTTTAAGAAATAATTCTCCACCGGTTGTGCTTTTCCTATCATCAACATTACCTGCCTAGTCTACATCTATATACACCTTCAAGTCAAAGTTACCTGCATATGGATACCATAATCCATAGTCAATAGTGCCTTTCAAATATCTAAACATCCTCTTGGTTGCTATCAAATGTGTTTCCTTAGGATTCTTCTAAAATCTAGAAACTAGACCAACTGCATGAGCTATATCTGGTCTGCTGTGAACAACATAGTGCCATTTCCCAATCATTGATCTATACTCCTTTTCATCAATAGATGTGGCTTCATCTTCCTTAGACAATTTAAATCCTGTAACCATTGGTGTCCCAACTGGTTTATAGTCACTCATACCAAATGTCTTTAATACCTCTTTCACATACATAGACTCTGTGATGAAAATACCACTCTTCATTTATTGAATTTGCTAGCCTATGAATTTTTTTTATCTCTCCCACTAGAGACATTTCAAACTCACTTTTCATTTCATTTTCAAAGTCATTTCTCATGTCATCATTGCCTCCAAATATAATATCATCCACAAACACTTCACTAACTAGTATCTTATCTCCTTTAGATTTGAGATATATGTTGCTATCTTCACTGGTTCTTTGAAAACCTATCTTCATCAGGTGTGAATGAAGCCTTTCATACCATGCTCTTGGTCCTTTCTTTAAGCCATATAGTGCCTTGTGCAATTTGCATACCATGTCTTTTTCATCAATCAAAGCATAACCATCTGGCTGCTCAATGTATACTTCTTCTTCCAGTATTCCATTAAAAAATGCTGACTTCACATCCATCTGATATACTTTAAATCCCTTATGTGCTGCAAGTGCAAGTAAAGTCCTGACACTTTCTACTCTAGAAACTAGTGCAAAAGTCTCACCATAATCTTCTCCTTCTTCCTGTGCATAACCTTTGCAAACCAATCTAGCTTTGTTTCGGACTACTACACCATCTTCATTCAGTTTGTTCTTGAATACCCACTTAGTACCTATTACATTTTTATTCACCAGTCTGGGTACTAGGGTCCATGTACTGTTCTTCTCAATTTGATCAATCTCTTCCTCCATAGCTTTAATCCAATGATCATCTCCGAATTCTTTCTTAGTAGTTCTAGGCTCAATAGTGATTCTTCTTCTAATTAATACTCCAACATCCTTAATTCTCCTAGAATTGCTAAGGAAGCATTTGGAGATGATCATTGGATTAAAGCTATGGAGGAGAAGCATGATCAAATTGAGAAGAACAATACATGGACCCCAGTACCCAAACTGGTGAATAAAAATGTAATAGATACTAAGTGGGTATTCAGGAACAAACTGAATGAAGATGGTGTAGTAGTCCGAAACAAAGCTAGGTTGGTTTGTAAAGGTTATGCACAGGAAGAAGGAGAAGATTATGATGAGACTTTTGCACTAGTTTCTAGACTAGAAGGTGTCAGGACTTTACTTGCATTTGCTGCACATAAGGGATTTAAAGTATATCAGATGGATGTGAAGTCAACATTTTTGAATGGAATACAGGAAGAAGAAGTATACATTGAGTAGCCAGATAGTTATGCTTTGATTGATGAAAAAGACATGGTATGCAAATTGCATAAGGCACTATATGGGTTAAAGGAAGGACCAAGAGCATGGTATGAAAGGCTTCATTCACACCTGATGAAGATAGGTTTTCAAAGAACCAGTGAAGATAGCAACATATATCTCAAATCTAAAGGAGATAAGATAATGGTTAGTGAAGTGTTTGTGGATGATATCATATTTGGAGGCAATGATGACATGAGCAATGAATTTGAAAATGAAATGAAATGTGAGTTTGAAATGTCTCTAGTGGGAGAGATAAAAAAATTCATAGGCTTGCGAATTCAATAAATGAAGAGTGGTATTTTCATAACAGAGTCTAAGTATGTGAAAGAGGTATTAAAGACATTTGGTATGAGTGACTGTAAACCAGTTGGGACACCAATGGTTATAGGATTTAAATTGTCTAAGGAAGATGAAGCCACATCTATTGATGAAAAGGAGTATAGATCAATGATTGGGAAATGGCACTATGTTGTTCACAACAGACTAGATATAGCTCATGCAGTTGGTCTAGTTTCTATATTTTAGAAGAATCCTAAGGAAACACATTTGATAGCAACCAAGAGGATGTTCAGATATTTGAAAGGCACTATTGACTATGGATTATGATATCCATATGCAGGTAACTTTGACTTGAAGGTGTATATAGATGCAGATTGGGCAGGTAATGTTGATGATAGGAAAAGCACAACCATTGAAGAACTATTTCTTAAAAGGAAGACTTGTTTCATGGAGTAGCAAGAAGCAGAGTTGTATATTACAGTCTACTATTGAAGCTGAGTATGTTGTAGCTTATATGAATTGTACCCAGGTTATCTGGATGAGGCACATTTTGGAAGGTTTCAAGATGAAGTTTACAAAACCCATAAAGATCTTATGTGAAAATACCAGTGCCATAAATATTTCCAAGAACCCTATTTTGCATGCACAAACCGAGCATATTGAATTGAAGTATCATTTTTTAAAGGAAAAAGTATAGAGTAAAGATGTGATATTGGAACATGCTTCTACCAAAGAGCAGATTGCAGATATCTTTACTAAACCTTTTCCTAAGACTACTTTTGAGTATCTTAGGAATCAGCTAGGGGTTGTACCCCTTCATGAGGCCAATTGAGCATGATGTAGAGTAAATCAGTCCCGGAGCTACTTGTAGAATTTTATAGCAGGATTGGTGTAGAGTGGAGTTATTCCACAAGGGGAGGATCAAGTTGCAGGTTCTTAATGTTGAGCAGTGAAGTTTGACATTGCATGTTTTACTTTCACTTTGGCATTTTTATCAAAGAGGGAGAAGAACTATGTGATTATGGGGAGAAGAATTGTATGATTGACAGAGAGGTCTATAGCTAGCTAACAGCTGAAGACAAGGAGAGTACATGGTAAAATGTAAACCAAGATTCCTATTCACAATCATAGCAATCAATGGTATTGATATTTGTATTGCCATCAATGCCAAAGGGGGAGATTGTTGGAATTTGCTTGAAGATTGCATTAATGAAATGCTATGTTGTCATTGATGTCAATTGTAATCGGTAATGATATTGTTATAATGTTGTTTTGTAACTGGTAGGTGAGTTTGTGGAGTGAATTGGTATTTCTAAGTATTGGAGAGTTGAACCGGTTAACCCTACCTATTGATATGATAAACCCTAACCGATTAAGTTTGTTATATTGGTTTATGATCTGCTGATGAGCGGTAATGATTATGACACATATACATATTGTATGAGAAGAGTTCCAAAGTGTTTTTGGTGTTTTGAGATAACGGTTTTTGTCTTGGGAATGAGAAAGCATATTGCATATAATGCAAACCATGTGATGAGTTATTGAGTTTGATGAAGCGGTGATCAAGGAGCGGTCAAGGCTATCTTGAATGATTTGCAGAGATTGTTATGTAATCCAATGATCATACTTGAACCGACTTGTTTGTAATTTTTATGAGAGAATTAGGTTTTTTTTGTGTTACAGACCTATTGATTTTTTTATAAGGTCGATGAGTTGTTTTGTTTCAGAGTTGGAAAATTTCTAGTTATGTGTGGTTGCCGAACTGGATGATGTATCTGCAGGTTTTGTAAAGGCAGATAGGAGCATGAAAAGGATCTGAACAAGCAAGTGTAGTGTTATTCAAATAGATCAGCAAACTTGTGTTCTTTTTTAACAATAATAGCAATTAAAATCCCCTAACCGGGTAAGCTATAACAAGCTTAGTGTTATTAAAATCCTCTAACCAGGTGGTCCATTAGTTTGGATTTCAAATCTTCTATTGAGGTTACTCCTCATAGGGTATTGCTTCTAATAGGGAATTATAATCAATCGCTTAACCAGGTGGTCCCTAACAGGATATGTTCTTAACAGGACTTTTGTAAAGCTTTAACAGGCTTGGCTCCTAACAGGGCAAACTTCAGAAGAGTTCAGAATACTTGTGGGTATTCATCCCCATCATGGGTTTTCCCATTTGGGTTTCCACGTCAAAAATATTGTGTCAAGTGGTGAATGTTTTTGTGGTTATGTTTACTATGGTTGAATTTCTTAACTTCTTAATCCACTTTGAAATGTTATGTTAAGAAATATGAAATGAGGTTTTACTTATGTCAGTAAAGTATTTGGATGTTTGTGAGTTTCAAGTTGTTTACTATTGATATGCTATAAAAGTCAACCAACTAATCTTGACTGTGATATTGCATTTGTAGTTCAGTGGTTTAAATTGTCAGTTTGGAGTTTACTTTGAGAGGTTGATTCTGAGATTGGTGAAAGTTATTATCAGTTTTCTATCTACTAATTCACCCCCATCTTAGTAGCTGATCAGATCCTTTTTTTTTCATCATACCATCAGAACCTCCCATCCTTCCATCCACTCCTTCTACCCTATTCAATGAACCTCCCATCCACTCCATCTACCCTAGTTAAAAAACCTCCTATCCTTAAATTTATTCCATTTGAAGAGTATTCCGACTCACCCCTCATCACACCATCCACACTAATCGCATCATGCCAAGATCTTGTTCTAGAGCATGTTGACATATTTATTGATCCAGATCAAGATCATACCATTTGACTTACTCCATATCATGATACCTTATCATTCCATCATTCAAGTCAAGATCCTCCTATCTTATTAAACACATTACATGATCCCATATTTCCTCCCATCCAAACCATCCTATTTCCATCACTCTACCCTCTTGGTTCAATTATATTCATCCATGGTAGTTCACTTGCAGCTGAATAAAACCTCATGTTCACCACTCATCGCTCCCCATCTAATAAAGGACTCGCATCTTGTTACACAAAGAACAAGTATCATATTATAGATAAATGCTAAAAAATGAAATATCAAGGTAATGGCTTAGGCCTACATGAGAAAGGTACTTTGGATCCCATCAATGTCAAGGAACATCTAGGGTCTCATGGTCTTGGTTATATATCCCAAGGCAATTCATCCAAAAATGTCAGAACAACTAATGCAAAATCCAAGTATGTTTCCGAACCTACCATCGCATCTTCCCACTATTCCTCCAAATAATTTTTTATCATCCTTCCTCCTCCACCATATAAATCCAAAACAACCATCCATCTCCCTCTTTCATACTTTCAATCCATTTTGGGTCCCTATATCCCAAACTCCACCATCACATATCCCCCACATGCTAAATCCATTTTATGCCCTTATATTCTAAAACTCCATCCTCCATCTTACCATGCTCATCCCCCCATACATAGATCCCATATCCCTATCACCCATCATAAACATTCTACTCCTAACATTCCCAATTAGGATCAATAAATGCACATATCCCCACATTCCATCCAACATCCTACATCCATCACTCCATTCATATTCCCTCCATCTTGTACACCTTTGCACACTCCTTCCAAGGCTACTAGCAGTAGTTTAGATGCCAAATCACAAATGCATAAAGCTAAACATCCATAAAAATATAAATAAGACCATGTCCACTCAAAAATACATGCTCAAGAAAAGCAAGATCTGATAAAAAAACGCAAAAATTGATTTGCCAAAAACTAAGACTGAATCCTGTAAAGGTATGTAAGTAGTACATATCTTTTCCAGTTCCTGTTCTATCTCTGCTTGCCTCTAAATTAAATCAGTATAGAAAAATGAAACATTAGATGTATAGGCTAGAATTTTTCATCCTCTGTCAATAGATTTTCTTAAAATATCTTTATTTAGGGATAAATTAATCTTCCCTGTATCAATATCTTTCATGATGCGTTCTCCTCTTTTCTTCCTGTACTTTTTCTCAACTAAAGTCTGAGCAACTTATTCAAGGCACTTTAGTTGGCTAGAGGCATCAGCAACCAACTAGTGAAGCTTGCCAATAGAAGTTGACAAGTTCCTAATATCAGTCTTCGGTAGAAGATTGGACAAAATTTCTACAACAGTTTGAATTGTTTCTACTTCCTTCCGCTATTCTTTAAGTCTCTTCTTATGAGCCCTAGATTGCATCACAGTTACAATATCCATTAGTTCCGATACACTCATATTCTCTACATCTATAAACCATTTGATGCCTAATGAGTCATCTTCATCATCAATTTGCAGCTTAACTAATGCTTTTTCCTTTTCAGCATGTATCATCTCCTCAATTTTCTCTTTCTCTTGTTATTTTTCCTGTTCAGAAGACTTCTCTTCAACCTTTTTCTCAGATTTCTCCTGAGTAACCAGTGGTAGTTGAGTTTTCACTTGTTGATCTTTTATCGGTGGAGGTGGAATATCCACACTTGGTTTAATTGTTGATACTTCAACTACTTTAACCTGTGAAACAATAATAACTGGTAGTTGTTGTGGTTGCTTATCCAGTTCAATAATATTTCCAGATAGATCAATGGTGTCCTGAATATCATCAACAAAAATAACCGGTAGAGAAGTAGTGTCATACTTATGCTTAATATGATAGAAAATATCCAGTGGAATAATCTCTTCTTCATCTAGTTCTGGTCGTTATCTAGTCTCTGTTTGGTCATCATAATGAGACTTTGTATGCTCATGCATCCTTTTAATATTTCAAGTGATCTAATGAGTTTTAACTTCAATGGATTGAGCTTTCCCATTCAGTAACTTCAATATTCTTTCCTTAAAAATAAATTGTCCTTTGAAATTATCAAGTAATGCAACTAATTCATCTTTAGATAATTCAGGAAAATATTGAATGAAAACACTATCAATAATTTCTTGATCTTGGTCAACAGCTAGTCGTCACTTATTTGCAAGAATATAGTACAAAGAATCATAAATAACCTTTTCAATATCCTAAGGTAATTGATTGTATTGACATAAGTAGTTGATTACCTATTGAACAATTTATTCCTTCTAATCTTCATTAAATGAATCAAAACATTCTTTCACATTATCAAACCTATTCCTCCCTAATGTTTTACAGTTCTCTCAAAATTAGTCATAGGTTTGTAAGATAAAACGTTAATAGGAATACCCTGTTGAGAGGTGTCTCCTATTGGTTTGGCTTTCTTACTAGTTGTTTTCATTTTCTTAGGCTCCTCTTCAGTATCAATATCATTAGATTCTGCTTGAAGAATCAGTTGCCTGCCTCTCTTCTTCATCGCAATCTGGTTCTTTACATACACTTTTGGTGTCAGTTCCTTTTTGACTTGTACACTTCTTGTCACCCTTGTATTCACTAGTACATTCGGGTCAAAATTTTGAATGCAAATTGTCAGAATTCTGACACAATTTCACCGCACTACCGATAAAAAAAGCTGTCAAAAACTTTGTGTCAGAAGTTCTGACTATCCTTGTGGTCATCGCAATTCCGACATCACCTCCACCTTTCCAACGGCTGCCATGGATGCTCATACCCTGAAAGAATACAGTTGCGATCTCGGCCTATCATCAGAATTCTGACTCCAAAGGGTAAAATTCATAACGACCTCCAGGAGAGTTCCGACGAGGATGCTGTGCATCCGATGACACTCCTCTGTTGGAATTTTACCCTTTGAAGTCGGAATTCTGACGATAGGTCGATTTTTCGAAAAATTTTTTTTTATAGAAAAAGATTGACATTGGTATCTCTCTTTTGTCTCTCTTCTCTATCCCTCTCTACTATCTCTCTTCTCTCTCCCCTCTCTAGGTCTCTTTCTCCATCCCTCTCTTCTTCTCTCCCTCTCTATTTCTGTTTCTCTACCCTCTCTAGGTCATTATATCTTCCTCTCACCCTCTCTCTCTCTCTCACCTCTATAGGTATCACCTTCTATTCCTCCATCATTACCCATGTTGTCAAGTTGCAAGATATTTCCCAAAGTAATTGGTTGCTAGGGTTGATTTTCTTAAGTGTTGGAGTCGGAGTTAGATGAGACCTGCATGATTAAGCTATATTAAGTGATCAAGTCACCAAGATCTCAATTGTAAACATGACTAGGTTCTAGGGTTGTAGGGTAGCATAGGTCAAGATTGAGGTATGGTGGTCAAGAATTACCTTCCAATGACAAAAGACATCCAAATGATGAAGAATGAAGGCGATTAACTCATAGAAGTTTGGAGGAGATAATTTGACTAAGTTAAAATTTTGTTTAAGTCATGGTCATGATACTAGCTTGCTCATTAAGAGCAATTTGTGCGAATGAACCCTAGAAATGTGCCCATGCTAGAGAAGCAAGAATTCCAATAAAACCTAAGGCAATGCTAGTAAGGGGTCAAAATTAAAGAATTAGGGTACAAAAAACAAAATTTGGCTAAGTCGAGATGTTGCTCAAGGATGACCTAAATCATGGAGTGTAAATCAATCATGAAACATGAGAATGGATAGGTCTTGACCCAAGCAACGTAAGTCCCCCTTGTGATTCCAGAAGATATCACATCACAATAATTGAGTCTATCTGCAATATAAAGTCAAGACTTGACTATTGGAATCTTGGAGTCATCCCATTTGATCATGTAGTTTAGCACTTGGGAGGATTTTGTTCAAGAGAGGATAGAATACTTAGTATTTTATTTTGTGTTGCATAGTGCATAAAAAACACATCAACAAAAACCATTGAAAGGTTTGGTTAAATCCTTCGAATCACAATCTCTATGAGAAGCTATCAAGCGTGCCCAGAATTTGGAAACTTTAGTATCCAAGAACATAATTCATAAGGCACCACTTTTAGAGCAACCAAAGAAGCCTATCAATGTAATATTTTATTTACCTTGGATATGTTTTATCCTCAGTGTGATATTCCACTATTAAAAAGCTTAATTAGGTAATATTTTTACTTAGGTAGAATAAGATAATGAGTTGCACATTCTCCTTCTTTGATTGAGACTCTACTTTTTCCTTGTCACAAATTTGGAAACTTGGATAAGCAATTTCTTTTTTTGGTTTTCTACCTCTTCATGATCCTCATGGATTTGGAATCTTGGAAGCTATATATTGTACGTTTTTCCTTGATTAACATATCAAATGAAACTATTGTGAGCTTTCATATCTTAACATACCAAGGGCTTAAGTTTGGGGATGATAGGGGGATGACGAAGGGGGCGGGGTGGGATGCAAATATATATACAACTTAAAAAATTAATTATAAAAGAATGTGTATAGAATAAGTATAACAACTGTAAATAAAAATTTTCCACACTATGTAAATTTTACAATAAACATTAAAAATATGTCAATGATTGCATTGAAATTTGAACATTAACAATGGTGGTAGAGTTTTGGAACTTTGGGAACAAACTAAGAATAAGTATAAGAATTGCAGATGAAACTTTGGCATACTAAGTGTTTAAACTAGTCAACATAAAAAAAATGGAAACGATTTCATTAACAATAAGAATGGTGGGTAGAGGTTTGGGGTCAATGGGTAGTGCCCCTTGTGGGGGGGTCTGGGGCAGAGTCCCCATCAAGGTTAGGGGGCATTGCCAAACCTTTAATACGGATGACATTTTCACAATAATTTCACCATTTTTGTTTAGAATTGGAGTTTCTAATTGGGGGCCATGGGAGACTCATAGGCATCCTCAAGATGGTCAAGAGACTCCTTGGAGTCCCTAGGACGTCCCTAAGTGGTGCGGCAAGGGGATGTTTCCCCTAAGTATTGCATCTTGAAAAAATAGGGATTTTGGAGGGGGGGAAGGGGTCCCCATATTTCAATGGTTTCAAAAGATTCTAAGTTTCTTTTTTATCTTGTCATAACAAAATATACTCCTCTTGCATCCTTGGATGATTTGAAAATTGAAAACAATTTGACAAGAAAAAACTAACTTCTAAAGTTTAGACTTAGTTTTCTTATTTTATCCAAGTCACTACAACATTTCAATGATCAAAGTAGCTTTTTTTTGGTGGTTTCAAAGAATCCAAAAGGCTTGAGAAATTCAATATTATCTTTCATTCCACCAAAATTGGAGATCAAGAAGCATAACAAGGATTTGTTTGTAACTTAAGGCAATCGACTAGTTTTTGGGGCATTTTCAGGTCTAAAGAACCTACCATTGTGTCAAAAAGGCCCATAAGACCCCATTTTCATCTAAAACTTGTCTCTTTTGGTTGTAGAAGCATTTAAGGGAAAAAAAAATCACACAACCAATGATATGCCTATACCATACATATTTGAGTTAAAATAAAAATAAAAAATTGACAAGGTTTGGAGACCATTGAACAATTTGGGAGATTGCTAATACATACACTCAATTTATAAAGTCTCAATTTGATGTACTAATCTTCGAGAGGCCTATACAAAAGCATTTTTTAATTGCAAACTAAGATAAATTTCCATTTTTGGCAGTTTTCATCATGGATTATGGTATTAAATTCTGACATTCTATTGTCAAGATAAATTCAGAGAACCATTTGTTCTCGAAACAAGGGATAGTGAAAAATTACATTATGTAGGATCTCCTATCCTATCTCATTGAATTCATTCCTACACCAAGTGACTATGAACAAAAGCGTAGGTATTTAACAACAATGACATGGTCCATGGACTAGTGATCCTCCTCTTGATACTCCATCTACAAATGAGAACATCTCTTATACACGTTGCTACTTCAGAATTAAAAGTTGCTTCTTCTAGAACTTTCCATGATTCTTTGCAATAGGATTATATGTCTTCTAGATTCACCCCACTAGGACACATTCCTATCAAGCATCTTTACTTTTTTAAAAAGTAGACCACATTTCAGATCTAGATGACACCATAATGACTTTGATTTTCTCTTGCAAGATATTCCTCCATCATGTATTGCTTCATCGAAGTTCAAATTTTCTTCTTCAAGGGCTCTCAATGATTCTCTATATAGGATTCTTCGTGTCTATGAGATCCACTTCATTGGGAGGCCTACTTAAACATTTCACATCTGTTTATGGACTCTCACCTTTCAAATATTGATGAAACAATTGAGAATACTTGTCTTCTCATTGATGACAGTGCCCATCGAGTTACATCGTCTCCCATTGTAAATTCACTTGTTCTATCCCCACCATATCATGCAACATGACACATTCTATTTCACATTAATTAAGGTCTCACACTTCAATGATTGTAGTCCCTGAATCTTCTATGGAACAATCATAGCTTAACATCAACATCAAGACACATGAGTCACTTCAAAAACCATACATCTGAATTCCTTTCTACATTCCACTTGAATGGGAATTCAACAATTTGACAACTCAAGATTTCCATATTGTGAAAGGAAGGTGCATCATTTGTTGCAAATGAACCTACTACAACATTCACCATTCAACATTTTTCTTTGCTTTTCTCTCTTCTTTGTGGAGGCACCAACTTTAGGGGATGGGGTGGGTCTATATTATCTTTCACATATGTCACTTGGGATGGAGTTTTGTCCTATGGATTTTCTAGTCTCTACTTCGAGAGGGTACACTCTCTTTATAATTTGGGGTTATTTCATATTTTACATGGATACCTAACCTTGTGACCCATTTCTTCTTACCTCAATTGCACTTAAGGGGGTGTGCCAATGTACCATTTTATTCACCAAGTGGATATGTTTTATCGTAAGTATGATATTGCATTTGTTTGTTTAGTTTACTTAAGTAATTTCTTTTAACTTGAGATAATGACTTGCACATTCTCCTTCTTTCATAGGATTATGTTTTTTTCCTTATCCTCAAAAATTTGGAAACTTGGATAAACAATTCCTTGTCTTTTGGTTTTCTATCTCATCCTCATCTTCATCCTCATGGATTAAAAATCTTGGATATCGAGTGAAGATATTGTGAACTTTTTCATTTTCTCATTTATGAAATCAACTATGTTATGCTATTTTGATTTTATTATCATTTATATTTAACAATTTTAAAAATGTTATCACTTACATTAATTTCTAGGTTAATATTTATTTTCTAGATTCTAATAGAATTGAATACCATACCCAAACAATATCTAGTATGAACTAGTTAGTTACAGGCTAGGTTCCAAGCGTACTTGGTAACACAATTTTTGAGCTTGTGTTTGTTTATGATTTAACGATTGATGCATCTAGCTTTGCTACGCATCTACTTTGAATACAATGAGAGGGTGATTTTGTCTAAGCCAAGAGACCCTGCTATCTAATATCACCCAAGAAAGATACTAATATTTTACCTTGGAAATATAAGCCTTTTGTAAGTATAATTCAATGAATTGTGATAATAACTTAAAACGAAGTGAATTCAAATTTGATTGAGTTCCCCATTGTATTTTAACAAATCACCTAGGAAGATATTCACTCCTAACAATTTCCAATTCTCTTTCCAAAAGGATGATAAAGAAGAGAAAGGAACTAATTAATGTTGGGACAAAATTTAGAAGACCTATGTTTTGTGTCTGAAAGCTACTAGCCTAGAAAGTATGGAAACAATCTGAAGTCATGGGAGAGAGTTTCAGTTCTATCTCCAGAAATTGTGTCCAGTACTCTTGTATTGAATTTTTAAATCCTTCTAAGTTTAAATGTTCACGAGGAAACTCTAAAATTTTAATAAAATACATAAATGAAAACCAATTTTGTTTTCGTCGGAATACTTTTGAAAATCACATCACCTCAGTAATTGAACTGTAACAATAAGTTTGCATACAAAGTGCAGGTTTGCTATGAAACATGTTAAAAGGGTTAAATTGTTTCAATTAATACAAACACTGGAACTATTAAACAACAATAGCTTGATGGTAATCAAGATTTTGGACTATACCCACATTTTACACCTTTTCATACAGTTATAAAGAACATAGAAAACCTGTACGTGGAACTACAGATTCCAACATATGTAAAAATACAACAATCTAAATAAGAATGGGAAGCATGTGGAGAATGGTTAAGACATGCATAAATAAAAGGAAAACAAAAATCTCTCAATGTGTATCACAAACAAATCAAGGAAAAAAGCTTTTAGGCAGGGGACTGATATGATCATAAAAATTTCAAAACTTCCAAAGTATAGAGCATTTGAGATTTTACAAAGAATGCACCAATTCAACTTTATTCATGATGAGGCATATTCACAACTTTTGTAGTCGTACCATGGTGTTGTTCATTTTCACTCTATTGGACCCTGCAATTAAGATTCAATATACGTACATTATTCAATAAGATTAACTGTGCAACATAATGAAATATTGAAAAGTGTGTTATCTTATTGAGCTTCACTTTGTTTCAAGAATAGTTTAATATTCTCTACTTAACAGGGCCAACTACATGAAGGTGGAAGCTCATTTGGCCCCTCCCCCCCCCTAACATCACTCTAAATTCCCCGTTAACATCTAACATTCATTCATTCTTTCATTCATTCTTTCATCCATTATTAAAATATAACATTCATTCATTATCACATAACGTTCATTAACACATAAAATTCATTAACTTTCATTAACACGCAACATTCATCAATAATCATCAACACATATCATTCATGAACATTCATTAGCACATAATTACATTCATTAACACATAAAAATCAGTCATTATCAAATAAGGTAGATTACAATCATTTTTTTTTTTTTTTTTTTTTGAAGCTATTTAAAGTCTAAGTGGAGCATCATCTTCTTCATCATTTCCCCCATCTTTGGATGTTCTGCCCTCTTCTCATGCTCTTGATGTATGCCTAGTCCTATACAAAGGATGAGGATGCTGAACCAAAGGGGGGTCCTCTGCAATAACAAAGAATTGGGTTAAATTCAAAACATTTTTTTATTATTGTTACAAGTATTTCATTAATTTAAAGAACACAACCGTTACACTCTTTACTTGATGGGGCCACATCATCTTCCACATCATTTTGTCTAGCCTCAACCTCAACATGTTGAACACCCTCTAGATCCTCTGGAGTTGAAATACGCAACGTTACATTAACCAATACACCAATTGCAATTAAATTTGTTTAAAGGAATAACAATGGTCCTCTTTACCTGATTGGGGAACATCACGTTCCTGATGTTGTCTACTCGGATCATGCTCCACTTGGTCACCACCGACTACATGCTCTAAAATATTAACAATAAAGGTTACATTAATTACTACACTAATTTTCAATTTAAGATGTTTAATTGTATTAAAAATTACATAAAAAAATTTGAATAGAAAATGAATACCTCCACTACTAGGATGCACATCCGGACCTTCATGTACTAGTTATGTTCCACGATTATCATGCTGAATTCCAATGTCACGCGCAGTGTTATCATTGCTTGCTTATTTAAAAAAAATATAGTCACTTTATGTTGAAACTTAACATCAAATAGATTATTGGTTAAGTATTCAATTTGAAATAATTTTCATTTAACTTATTTACCATTGTGATAGAAGCATTAGAATCTCGTGTTTGCCCACTCAATTCTCATAGCCATTTAGCCACAGCTATATAGCCTTGCTGGTAGCCAATTCTCTTGTCATCTTCTATGGGCGCTCTATTGAATTCAGAGCCCTGCATTTTTGCTTAGTATTGTGAATTTCTCTTGTATTGTTTGATAAAAAAAAATTGTTTACAATTTATAAATATTTTGATGTGATACTTAATTTATTGATTCTTACAATTCATGCGGCAAGTTTCATATAACCACCAAAGCCGAATTTGTGTTGCCCATGCTTTTCTTGTCTTGCCTTGGTTGCCTTTGATGTGTCAATCAATCTATGAAAAGTTTGAAATATGTTAGATTATATAAATATAATGAATAATTAGTACATATTCACATTCTTAATAGTATCACATACCTTCTTCTGGCATCTAGTTGTGTATTTCCTTTTTTCCTTTCAATTCTCTCCTTTGCATCCAAAATCAGGTCCTTCCACTCCCTCTCTGGAATCATGGGGGGACGCTCATACTTTACATTCTTCTCTAAATGTGTCCTGTATTGGTCCCTCACATACTTTAGATATGTGCTAGCTTTTTCTAGGAGCTTAATCTTGTCAAATGTGTCATTTCCAAACAACCCTACCATACGGTTTGTGAGTTCATCTTTTAACTTTTTTTCTTGGTCATTCCACCTTTAAAGCAAAAACAAACCTGTTAGATTTAGAAATAAATTGAAGCTACCATTGATATAGTTCAAGAAATGGATAAAAGGAAAACTATTCTAGCAATGATATGAAATCAAAATAGTGGATAAGGGTTAGTTCACGTATGATGTTCCACCTTTTACGTATGGTGGGCCCAAATATCTGCAATGTAATGTCATTAAGATTTTTATAAAAAATATCATTTCCTACAAAAAAACATGGGATCATTAGTCCAAAATGAGTGATCAGTAAGTAAATTACAATTATACTATATATAATAATAATTTTAAAGTACCTGGAACCTTCTGTATCTTCAAGGGAATCAATTCTTTGTTGCTCACCACCAATGTGGCCTGCAATGTTCCCGTACTAGCAATACGGGAAGATCAAGGAAATGATGGTATGTTATCACCAGTAGTCGCCTCTGGCACATCCTCATGTGCATCTCCTGCCACAGTAAATGAATCCACTATGAAATGCCTCCAAGAAAGAACACTTCAAGGGTAATAAACACATAACGAAAGAGAGAGAAAAAGAGGGATCTACCACCAATGGGCAGGTCAACACGAGCCGGTGCAACAGACGATGTCTGCATGCTACGTGTTGCCGACATTGCAGTCAGCAATACAGTTGGGGTTGACCTCGGACCCATGTCAGCACTTGAAGAGTAATACATTAAATATATAAAACATTAAAAAAACAAGTTCACAAGTCCAAAGGAGTGGTTTTAATATATAGAACATGGTCATCACCTGAACTACCCGCAATACCCTGATCATCACCACCAGGATGATGAGCCCTTATAAATTTCTGTAAAAACAACACATACATATTTTAGGTAATGACATAAAAGAGAAAAAAATATAAACCATTATTGAACTTTTGTTATGATTAAAGCTTTCATTATTGCTTACTTGCAAGTTTTCCACTGTCTGCAACAATAGTTGCACCCTCTCTGTTATCTCATTAGTTTGAGGGCTTATGGTTGCCAAATCAACAATCTCTTGGCTAATTTTTCTAATATTTGTTTGTACCAATTGTATAGGGTTTGCGCTAAGTGCGATGTCATCAACGCATAACACTATCGAGCGCCCCACATCTCTATGGAGGTGCTGAGGTACTGCAGGTTCCTTTCCCTTATCCCGAACATCCGTCTATGACAAGAATATAATTAACACTATCAAAATTACTTCAAAACACTCAAGAAAAGATCATAATATAACAATTTTCTTCTATCTAATTTGTACAATTACAATGAGGTTTACCTACTCCATAGAAGTGTCGGGACCTACACCCCTATCTGTGCTATGTGGTGGATCCATGTGGCCCTGTGACAAAGAAAAAATATAAAAACGTTAGCGAAATGAAACCAATAGACTTAGCAAACAAACTTAATAATACAATGGTTTATTGGATTCATTAATTGGAAGTTGGCTTAAATGGTATATATATAGTACATACCACCCCCATGATAGTAACTTTGTTTGTATCTATACGATTCAAATTGTAATCGATTAGCAGCTCTTCCCCTGCACTTATTGATTTTATCACACATACAAACACACAATTTCCCTCATGTGCCTCAAATATGCAATTGGGTTGCTTATTAGTTGACCCAGGTCATGTACTATTTATAAAACCTGTAATATTCCCTGTTGCTTTTGGCCTTCCATCAATGTACACAGCCACTTGTTTACTTTGATCATTATCTTTTTGTTGTATATAATTGGCTGATAGTCCATACCTACGCATAATTTTTATATATCGAACAATCTGCATCCAATCATTATAATTGTAACAAGGTCCAACAAACTCCATCAATTCAGCAACTTTGTTGTAATAGACCTTTATGTTGTCCATGGAAAATAGGCCCAAACCATGTAATGACGAAGGTGCTATGTGATATATCCTCTCATTAACATAAAAATTAGTGTTTATTGGAGGAAGTTCCTTGGGTACACATTGTTTCAGTAGATGTTTGTACCTCTAGGGCACCTCAACGTCGCCTTTGGTCTCATCATCATAAGAACATGACCCCCTTTGAGCAAGGAAAAATTCCATGCGTTTATTGAATTTTCTTCTAATCTTTTGACCTCTAGTTGATCTCCCTATTTGAGATCTACTACATGTCTCACTTTCCTCTTCTATTCCTGCATTTCCCTCGCTCGAGGAAGACACATCTGACAAATACCTATTTTGGTGATACCTATGCACCATCAAATGAGAGAGATATTTTGCAAATGAGGGTAATATTGATGAAGAAGTCGGCCATAAAGTTGATGTTAAGATTAAAATTTGATTAAGTCCAACTGGGGCCTCAAGTGTTGATAACTGTATTAGATTTGCTGCTAATGTTGAGGTTTGAAAAACTGAGGAAGTTTGTTTTTCTTGTAATTTTTAAAAAATATATTATTTCTATAAGGTGTATTGACTTATACCTGTCGATCCATGAGACTGTGCAGGATCCTCGTCAAAGGGGTTCAAGTTCCTACACCAACAATTGAGTATCATAAGCATTACATTTGTAATTTGATAAACAATAAATACTGCAGTATCACAAGCATCATAAGCATCATAAGCATCACATATGTATCATCATATATGTAATTGAGCATGATAAGAATCACATATGTATCATCATAAACATGTAATCCATCACATATGTATCATAAATCACCATCCATCACATAGCTAATAAGTAGTCCACATTCCATAAATAAACACAAAGTTCAAAAAATGTCACATGTATCATCATAAGCATGTAATCCATCACATATGTATTTTAAATCACCATCTATCACATAGCTAGAGGTGCATCATGAATTAATTAAGTAATGGCATTAGAATTCAAAACATATGAATTATTTATGTAACCAAATAAGTCAAATCAATTTCTATCAAGATATCAATATTAAATAGATAATATAATAACCACATCTCATACATTTCATTCATGTCATTGATCTTCTTCTTCATCCAACTCATCATCATGACCATGATGATCATGATCATGATCATTGTCATCGTCGTCGTCATTGTGTTCATCATCGTCATCATCATCACCATCACTGTCACCATTAGCATCAACATCTGCATCAGCATCATCATCATCATCATCATCATCATCATCATCATCATCATCATCAGCTTCTTCTTCATGTACATTTCTGTCAGGAACATCATCGAATAACTATCGATCATGATCATCATCTATATCATCTTCTACTTCTTTGGTATCTTCTTCTTCCATCACATTATACATTATCGGCCTTCCTCTTGGATCATGTCTAACAACAAATGACCAACCCGGTTTATGTGGAACCTCTGAGTAAAATACCTACTCACATTGACTTGGAAGAACATAGGGCTCATCCCCAACTCATTCAAATGACCTTGTATTAACCATTGTAAATCCATTATCATGTTCGATAACGGTTCTATCAGGATCATTTTTATTTAGTCGTAGCCTATACCATTTGACGACGAACAAAACTAATTTGAAGGAATTAAAGTCACACTCAAGTATATCATCCAAAATGCCATAGTATTGATTTTGAGACTCTTGAGGATGTATGTCATTTCTAGATGAAATATTGGTCACCTCAAAGACTGCAGTTATCCTAGAATCACAATTTTTCTTCGTGTCATCCAACTGTTTGATGCAAAATTTATGACCATTGCAGCACATAGCCTTGTGGTGTTTGACCTACAATATGTCTAACATATTAAAATTATTACATCATGAGTTGATAAACATACAGGTGATTAATAAAATTATATGTACCTGTTGATCTCTTAAACCATATGCTTAATCAATTTCCCTTTGTGTAACATTGGAATCTCCATTATGATGAGCTTCTTTAACCAATGAAGTGACACCATCCCATGTTAATGTGCGACTATAATGTTGACATCGTTCAATCCACACCATCATCCAATCAAGATTGTTTGCAATATACAAATGTAGTGCATCCCACTCCTGACCAACTGTACAAATAACTAATAGACCACTTACAACTGATTTATTTAGAAGATGAAGAATTAATTTACTACAATAACATCTTATAATTACCTCTCACTTTCTTCAATCTACCTTTCCCCATCAAGTGCTCCCCTTTGAATTTATTAATGGGGTTGGGATCCCAAATGCGATCTACATGGATTTTTGCTACAAACTTCGAAAGATATTTAGTAATGTACACCATAGTTTGGTATACCATATATCCCTCCACCATAGAACCCTCAAGATGTGCTCTTTGTCAAACCAAAGCCTTCAAAATTTTCAAGTGCCTCTCAACCATCCATATTGACCTAGTGTGTACAGGTCCACACAATTCGATCTCGTCAACTTGGTGTATGAGGTAGTGTTCTTGTGCATTGAAAAAAGTTGAAAGTAGACACTTTTGCATTTCACACATTAGATGAGGGATTTTTCTCTTCCAATATTTTATATCTTCCTTGTGGATTTCTTTAGATGACAACCACCTAAAAGAGATTGAAGACCCAAAAATATATAAATGAACCTTTACAAAATAATATACAATATATTGCATAACAAGTAAAACAAATGGCAAATATAATATCTATACAACAAATTGAACAAACATCACTACTTACCTCATGTATTTTCCAAGATCATATATGACTTGCTTGATATTATTGTCGAATTGGTCTGGGAGAGATAAAGGTAGAACGTACTGCAACAATTATAAAATGATCTTTTCATTATTTTGTAACATAATACAATGAAAAGTACATGCGCAGTATACAAATATATAGTAAATACACAAGAACACGAATTACCTTAATGAAGGTATGCCAATCATGCGTTTTCATCCCTAGCCCAAATTCACTCTTCTTTGATATGAGATTGTTTATGTTCGCAGCAAATCCTGTGGGAAATCAAATTTTTCGTATGACTTCTTTTATAGAATTGCTTTGCTGCTCCGTTAATAACCAAGGAAGGGCACTTATATTAATCTGATCTCCATTGCTATTTGATTGAATGACATTTTTCATTGCATGATTGGATTCCAGAATGTCACTACAAATTTTGACAATTTTTTCTTTGTCACGCCTTCCATCCAATATTTTCCATAATGTCTCTGTTATATTCTTTCCAATATGCATTGTATCAAACAAAAGCACAATTTGTAGCTGCTCATAGTAAGGCAACCTACTGAATTGTCTGGGATAAATTTTTATTCCCTTTCGAAGGTGGCCATCCATGCCTTGACGACCTTTAGTATCATCAATTACATCATCAGTAAACAAAACATGATAGAAAAATTCAAATTCCAAACATAAACCATTAGATGGAATGACATTACCTTGACTTCGATAAGTGAGGAGTCATTCTTTGTGGCTTTGATGTAGTCTCTTCTTTCCCATTGAAAAGATGTTTTTTAGTATTCTGGTACTTATGATTTTTGTGAAGGAAGTGCCTATACTCATCAAACACCTGCTTTCCTAAACTTTTTGAATGACGGGATTTCATCTTTGGACCACAAACTAGACATGCAAATTTTCCCTTTCTTTGAAGACCTACAAGATAATGTATAATTCTATTAAATCTATTAATTTTTATAATTATAATTATCATGCGCAACTTGAACACTATAATGTACCACAAAAATGTGTTAGCCCTAGGGCATCATGTATTGTCCATACAAGCATTGCATGGAATTGAAATTGTCTTTGTCCTATTGGTCTAGAGATTTCATACATGGTCACACCATTCCATAACTCTAGCAACTCATCGATAAGAGGCTCAATATATACATTCATAGCTTTAACTTGGTACTTGCCTAGTGGAATGAACAAAAACATTACATAATTATTATGACCATTTTATTGCAATATTTATAATTAAATGTAGATGACTATTAAATGATAAAATACCTAGAACAATCATTTCCAACATTATGTGCTCCCTCTTTATTGACATCCATGGAGGAATATTATTGTTGATAACAAAAATAGGCCACATCGAGTAAACAGATCTCAACTCTCCAAATGGATTGACACAGTCTGCTGCCAATGAAAGCTTGAGATTACGAGGTTCTTCTTTAAAGTGTGGCCACTTTTCCTCTATGTCCATAAATGCTGAACCATCTGCAGGCATTCAAATAATGTCATCTCGACTTCTATTGCGTGCATGGTAATCCATAAATTGTGCCAAGCTAGTGCACCTGAATAATCGTTGCATACGTGGAATAATGGGAATATAACGAAGAACCTTGCGAGGCACCTTTTTTGTTATTTGATCTGTTTGATATCTACTGATATGACATTCAGGGCATTCTGTTCCAAATTCATGTTGTTTATGATATATAATATGATCATTGGGACAAGCATCTATTGTTTGATACTCCATTCCAATATCTTTCATAATGGCAGATAATTCTCAGTATGAGCGAGGTAGAATATTTGATGGTGGTAAGAAAAACTCACCTATCAATCTACAACAAAAAAAAAAGTTTGAGGTGTTAATATAAAGAATATTAATGGTACATGATTCACCATTTATTAACTGTAATGACATGTATGACACACCTTAACATACGTGAGATTGTTATGTTGGATAAACCATTCATAACCTTCAAGTTCACCAACAACAATACAATAGAGAGAAGAGTTGTTTGGGAGCCTTTGTAAAGGGGCTCATATTCCTTCTCAAGAAGAGGTAAATCATGAACATCAAGGTCATCCTGATCATCATGATCAACTGTGCCAGTACTAAATGTGTCATGGATCAATGTATTTGTACCATCATCTTCAATTGTGTTTTCTGGTGCATGATTGTCATCTTCCATGGGATCATTATCTTCAGCTTCGATATTCACACCTCCATGTTCCTCCACTTTGAAAACCATATTCTTCAAGTTGTGTTGGTCCATATCATGTGCCCTGGGGTGCTCGACCTATATAAAAATGATCAACATAAATAAACCATGATCATGATCTCATTATCAAGTGATTTCTTATGTATATAAATTGTTAAAATGATATAATGAACAACTTACCAGTGGATGATAATCATGTCCCCCTTCAATGTGACTATGCTACCTACAATGTTTCTTAGATGTTTTGATTAGAAGTCTTCTAGTCTTTAAGCCCTTACAAATTTTGCAGGGACAATAACATTTCCCATCACCTTTTCTTTTCAAGTTAGACCATAATCTAGCAATTGTCTCCTTATATTGTTCTTCGCTGATATTATCTGACATGGTCTTCCTTCACAAGCAAAAAAATCAGGCTATGGAAACTTCAGTGCAAAAGCTTCACAAAAATTGCAAACCGAACCAAAACCATTTAACTCTTCTTTTTCATCTTAAAACATTGAACTTAATAGAGAACGTATTTAATGTAGCTAATTGTGTGAATTTCTGAGCATTGTGTCTGCAAATTCTTACTAAAAGTTTGCCTATTGCAGACTTTCTAAGAGACATTTTTGAGTATTCTAAGCCTTGGTTCTTGTATTTTCACTGGTGATAAGTTGGAAACTTTATGGCAGACCTGTAGCCAATAGATCTAATTTTGACAAGTTATACACCAAGCAAACAGGCATCTAGAACTAGCATTGTTTGCAGGTCACCCCTACCCTATGCCATGGGTATATGACTACCCAAAACTCTAGTTTAAGCATCAATCCTAGAAATGATTGGTATATGACTACCCAAAACTCCAGTTTAAGAATTAAGTTACATCATTATTGACCGTACTTTGGGATGATATGTATGAGATTGGAACCTTTTGTAAGGTGTGATCAATGTGCTATTATAAATGCGAAGCCAAAACCATTTTGATGAGATCATGATCCCACTAATGTTATTTTTCCTTGTTAATTTTGCACCCACAAAAATGATAGAACCAAATATAATATGCCATCAATGCCCATATATCGACAATGCTCAAGATGAGCCACTTAGAGGTAGAGTTTAACCACTTTCCATATAGGTAGATTATCTCTAACCTCATTTTCCCTATAGGTAATTGATTAGGTTCATTTTAGAGTCTTATTTCCAAATGTGTACCTCTATGTTAGCTTTTTGCTTTATTATTTGCCTGTTTATGCTTAATCTTGTCAATTTTGCATAATTTTACTTAGTTCTTGCATCTTCAATAAAATTATATCTAATCATATCCAATCACATCAAAATGGAACAATTAATCATATTGTTGGTCTCTCCTAGAGGAATTAAATTGAACCAAATTGACTATTCCCCAATAAAATGTTTTGAAATGGTGAATGTATAAGTTTGTAGTTTACTTTCCAGCTAAATTTAGCTGAATTTACCCTATATTTAGCTGAATTTACCCTTTTAGCTGAATTTACCCTATATTTAGGTGAATCTACCCTTGTATCATTCCTTGATCTAGTATGTCATTCCACCAATCAATAATTTTTCCACATTCTTGGGAGAATACACTATCCCTTAGGTGAATATGCCATATCCTTAAATGAATCCTCCTTGTCATCATCCTAAGTCCACTTTTTGTTAAGTCTTATCCCTTCATCTTTAGGAAAATCCACCTATCCTTATGTGAATCTACTTTCTCTTAGGTGAATCTATTTCACATAAATCATTTATCTTATCCATCTTTCTTATGCAAATGGAGAATTTTTCCTATCCTTAGATGACTACACTCCCATTTAGGTGAATCTATCTAGTTTTAGTCTCCTTCCATTATTTTGTCCAAATTTGTATCCTCTAGTTTACATGAATCTACTTGTTCTTAGGAAAATCAACCCTATCATTCTAAGGAAAATTCACCTTGTCATCATCCTTAATCATCTACCTTTCAAGTGTATAGTCCATCCATCCTTGGGAGAATCTAACATATTATTGGGAAAATCCACTCCCTCTTAGGTGAATCCACCTTTTCCACCTTCTCATTAATCTATTATTTGTTCTAAGAAGGACACAAAAGTGGATAGAAAACAATAGAAGAGATAGTACTCAAACAAGTACTAAGGAATTGCATTAGTGACATGTCACAAATGTGAGTTATGCATGTTCCAAATTGATTGATTCTCATGAAGGAACTAAGTTATCTACAAGAAATAGCCACCCAAGAAACCCATTTGCTTTAGGCAAACTATCTTCTTAGTAGTAGCTTAATTCTTGAGACACTTGATTTAGATATGATCTTGTAAATGGTGTTAAAAAGAGTAATTAGTCACCAACCAACCACACTCTTCATTTGTATATTTAAGAATTAGTTTGGTCAAACCTTGATTGTAACAAGCATAACCAAATCCTCCATGATAAAGTTAACAACAAATATATTATTGCATAACCAAATCTTTGTGGTGGGTGTGTTCAACAAATATATTATTGTGTGAATTGCTTTTGTCCAAAATGTAGGAACTTGATCTACATATCCATGAAGGCATGATTAGGTCTCTATACAACACTGTTTTATTGATGCAGATATGTAGTGGTTAGTTGTTTTCTTTTAGTTGTGGATAAACCATTTTGAGTGAATTTCTCATTTACTTGAGCATTTTGCATTTAGAGAACAACTGGATGACCATTCAACAAGGGGTTTAAACTCTTTGAACTTCACAAATGCTTGAGCTTTTCTTGTCAAGCAATGTACCCACATCTTAAAGACATCAAATTATGAAAGATGATAGTCCCAAATCTGCAAATGACTGTCACAACATAGTGAATAAGGGAAATCCATAGATACATTAATGAGTAGCCCTAGATCAATACAAAGAGAGCACATGCATGCTAAGGGAGCATTGAACAAGCCTTTTTTAGGATAATATAATGGTAGTAAAAGAAATCAATAAAGAGCATAAGTTCATCAAGAACAATTCTTAGCCACAAAGATCTAAGGTAATCATAGAGGAGATGATAATAAGTGAGTTCAAGAAGACACACTCAAGACTTCATCACATTCCATAAAAATAAAATCATTATTCCATATAATTGGAAGGAAATGATATATTGCAAAGATTACTATGAAGGTCTAAAATAGTAAAAGAGATGAGACTAATCTTTTATTTCTACTTACAACAGTGAATTGGTTGAGATATACTCATAGACAAAGTGATTGACATGTATGAGAACAACCTCAATAAAGGTAAAAAGGACAATAAATAGTAGTGATAGATGACAATGCATTGAATGTGCCAAGAAAAAGACAGTGGAAGCCATGGAGAAATCACTATCAAAACAAAGCCATTAAATAAAACTATGTTGGTGCAGCTTGAGAAGCACAGTAGAACAATGAAAAAAGAACACTACTTGGTCCTTGAAAAGCATGTAGTCACAATGATTGAAAACCATAATGACAACATAGAGGGCATGAATGTTTGGAGTATTTCCATTCTTAAGAATCTCATGATAGTCCATTATTAGGACAAGTGAAGTGCACTATGAAAGTGTCTTAAAAAGCTAATATAGCCATAAGTGATAGTGCCAATGCTTTGAGTTCAAATCCTCATGAAATACAGTCATGTTTATCTCAATGCAATGTTTTCCAGCATCCTCCCTGCGTGTGCCAAAATAAGAGCTTTGGAACAAGGTATGGACATCCATCAAAGCATAATCGAAGGGGGTTTTTTGTCAGAAATTAGTTACAAATGCTCCAATAACAAAAATCACAAAATGGGGTAGCATACACATGGCGTGTGAACTGTATGATAGAATACCTCAAAGAGATGTCATTTCATGGAATTTTAAGATCGCAGGATATGCACAAAATGGATTAATTCACAAAAAAAAACTAGTTGCCCTTGATTGCAAAAAAAAATTAGTTGCCCTTCATTGAAAAACAAAGATTTCCTTTGATTGCAAAAAAAACCTTACCTTGCTTGTGCAGAGATCGCTCCGGTGGGGGGGGGGGGGAAGAGAGGCAAGATGTGGGTTGCCGCTTGCTTCGGTTTGCTTTCAAAATGAAAATGCGTTGTGTTTTTTTTTTTTAATAAAATGCCCGAGGTCGTCGGAATTCTGACAAACACGGGCATTTTTTTAAAAAAAAATCAAATTTTCACACAATGTTCCTTTTCCGTCGGAAACCTCTATCGCAATTTGACCCCAAATGTATTAGTGATTAGTAGGTATAGAAGGTGCTTTCTCAACCTTCTTCTTCTTTCCTTTACCACTACTGGGTTGAGCACTACTAGTTTGAGCCGGTGCAGTTTTCTCCTCAAATGTTCCCAGTCTTTTATTTTTCTTGTCCAATGGAGATGCCAACATGTTATTAGCATAATCGATCAATAAGTCATAATTGACTTCATAAATCATGTCTTCCATTTCATCCTCCTTGCGTTTGATAGCTTCCATGAGACAAAAATTAGTGGTGACAGTGAAAATTATGTCTTTTGCAAATTTTTTCACCACATCTTCAAGTAACCTCACCCTCATACTCATCTTCTTTTGGAATTCATTAAAGTACCCATTCATTGCAGCAGAGAAAGTGTTCTTGACATCCTAAATGCTATTCTTGATCGGAGCAGTTACCAGTAGGTCCTTTGACCATTGAATGTCACCAATCAATAACTGACCAAATTTGAACTTTTGACTGCTATCCTTTATTGATTGCAGATTTAACATCAATTGACTCCTTATGGCCTCATATAGGTCATAATCTGCATCCTCAACAATCATTCTATAAGCTGTATGCACTACTGCAGATGGCACACTGTTCAATCTACTGGAATAAAATATTATGTAGCCAATAACCATAGTAGCCAGTCTAACCGGTGGGTCCTTAATGTTATTAACTAAAAATGCACGTTGATCAAAGGTAGTCTGAGTTAATGACGTTACATTTCTTTTTAAATTCTCCTCAGTTGGGAACTTTACTGGTTTGCCAAAAACTAGTCACAACATGGATAGATTCCTTAGTGATCATGAGTGACCTTTCAAGATACATATTTTCACCATGAACTTAACTAAGAATGATTCTAACATGCTCTGCTTCAAAGTCTTCAAGAAAATATGCTGCATTGTGAAAACCCTTTTTATAAACCATAATGAACTTGGGTTTGATCTTGCCACTTTTATCACATAGGGATTTCAGTTGAGAGTAAATTGACAATGATCCTAAATCTTTGATTTTGCAATCAATGTAACTAGATAAATCACTTTTTATGATAACACCGTCAGGAACTTGAGACAAAGAATTATATGACACAATTTGTTCAGATTGCATTGTCTCCATAGGTTTTTATGTGATCATAAGTCTCTCCACTTGCCTAGATGACGATGCCATTATGATAAAATTGATAAAAAAGAGTATTAACAAAAGAATACCTCAATTCCTCTGCGTCAACAAGGTTTTAGGTTGATTTCTTGAATGGACCTCAGTTCTGCCTTCACTATTCTTTGAATCAGCTTCAATATTTCAATTCACAACACAAATTCATCCATAACCAGGTAGCAATTCTCTTTTTGCTCTGCAAGTGCTCAAGAATTCTCTTTCGAATGCAATTAGGGTAAAAATATTATAGTAAAACTCGCTTTTATAAACTTTGACTACTGCATTAATTGCTCAACCACTAGGGTTACAAACCCTAATGCACTGCTTAACAATACATTCAATATTAACAGGTGTAAGACAAGTTGACAGTCTTTTGAAAAACCAATAGACAAGGATATCAAGAATTCACACAAAATAACTCAAAAATGCAAACTTTCTTACTACACATCTTTCAAGGGGTCCAGAAGTGGATTTACTGCTATGCTCCCCTTAGCCCTATTGAAAGGCTTAATTCACCAGTGCAGGATTCTCCACACTGGGTGAATCATTAGGTTCTTAACTTCTTCTATAGGTTTATCCTCACTCTTCTTTTTCTAGATTCGGTTCATCTCCTCTCTAGCTTCCTCAACATTTACCTTCTGGTTACCTTTTTGAACTTCAGAGTAGTTAACCGGTTTGTTCTTTCTGGTTCTATGGAACTTCACCATGTGTCCCAATTTGTGATAATGATAGCAGGCCATTCTGGATGATCTCCAAGGTCCTGCATTACCTCTTCTAGTTCTCCTTCTACAGTTCATAGCCACATGACCATAATTGTTACAGATGGTGCAAATGACATTAGTTACCTTTTCCATTTCAAATGGACTAAACCGATTGAAATAGGGTTTCTGTCAGTTCAAGTTACCCCGTTTGTCATAGGTTCTCCTCCAGTTACCATTAGGTCTTGAATTCATGTGAGGTACTGGATTATTTACTCCATATCTGCATTCAACTGATCTATGTCCATACATGTTGCATGTAAAACAATAACCTTCAAATCTCCTAGATACATACCTAGCATTTGCATTATAGCCTGTATTCTCATTGGGTCTGTTTCTACACACATTTGCAGTATGTCCAAATTTATGACAGACAAAGTAAACATGTTTAAAAACTTTTTTACCGGTAGGCTTGTTAGCCTTAGGAGCAGTTTTGTACTTATGAATGTTGCTCTTTGTACCTGAAGACTCTCCTTTCTCAGATGTATTAAAGCCTAGTCCAGATGTATCACCTTTCATCCTCTGAGATTGAATCTGCTCATCCAACATAGGAGAAATCTTATTGAACTTTTCTAGCTTTCCATTAGCCTTAGTGAGTTCTCTGGTAAGATCTTCATTGTGTTTTGTAAGAGTCTCTCTTAGAGATGTTGCTATTTCAAGATCTAGCCGCAAAGCTTCCTTTTCTTGTTTCTCTTCATGCCAATTCTCATGCAAGGTTGCATTCTCTTGTTTTATCTTAGCAATCTCATAATCTCTTTCTTTGATTAGGTCTTCGGCTACCCTCCTAGCTTCACACTCTTGGCTCATGCGGATAGTTAGGTCTTCTAACTCTCTTCTCAAATTTATCCTTTCACCATTTAGTTTATCAACTCCTTTAGCCAATGCATCAATGTTAGCTTCATTTGAAGAACTATTATCAGATATCTCCAATAGTTGTTCAGTCAACTCTCTCCTTTTGACCTGTGAAGCTTTAAATCTAACCCTTAGGGTTTCAAGCTCTTCCTTGGTAGCTTCAAGCACTCTATCCATCCCAAAGTAGCTCATATCCCCCATGGTGACTTTAGAGTTTCCTTCCAAGTGATTAATCCTTAATGAAGTTAGGATTTGATACCAATTCATAGACTTATAAAGCATTGAGAGGGGGGGGGGAGGTGAATCAGTGATAGCAAAAACAATACCACTTTAAAAAATGATTGATAGAGATACTTAACAAGTTTACTAAATACTATGCATGCAATCCAAAATGATATTAAAGCAGACACAATAAGTAAAACATCCACCATAACACAAGTGTTTATACGTGGAAAACCCAAATGCGAAAAACCATGGTGAGATGGAACTCACAAGTTAAATATGTGCAACAATAGGTAAATGACCGATTAAGGTCTATAAAAGTGCTCTGCTAGGAGTGAATCCTAATAAAGATCCCAAAGCTCTATTAGGAGCTATACCCTATTAAAGGTAGTATCCTTCTAGGAGTAACCTCGATAGAGGATTTAATAATCCAAACTAATGGATTACCTTGTTAAAGGATTTGTACAATGATTCTTGTTAGAGCTTACCCGGTTAGGGGATTTGACTGTTGTAGTGATTAGAAAACAACAGGTGGTGTGATCTAGAAGTAGCACAACTTACTTGAATAGATCCTCTTCTGCTCAATCAAAACTGCATCACCAACATATTTCTGCAATGCCTTCAACAACTTAACACATCTATCTCGCATCACATCATATATCAAAATAGTTCATCATAATGTTATTATATAGACATTAGATTTCATGTCGGCTTAGGAATCATATCAAAATTTCCTAGGTGCAGTGTATCTGGACAATCTTGTTGGTATTATGGATGTGTTTCATTGGTTTTATCATTGATGTCAACACTTATCAACACTTATCCTTCTGGAGATCTTTGGTTATACTCACCAACAAGTTCAGTGACTTATGCACAATCACTAATATATTGTTCACCGGCACTAAAGATGACTTGTTATCATCTGCAAATCACTTGGTTATGTTTGAGACATGGTTTGGATAATTGGTTTTGGTATTTTGGTTATTGGTCTAATCAGGTTGACATATTTGTTGTTACCAGAAAATTGGTCTAGGTTATGGACCAACATGCATTATCTATTCTAGATCAGCACGATATGTTGTGGAGATGATTTAATCAATTGGATATTGTTATAATTGTATTGAGCTGACATGATGCATCACATCTTGACTTATCTATAATTGATTTAATTGTAATATTCTTAATTAGCCAACCTACACATTTGGTCTTAGGTTTTGGTATATATGTAAGATCTCATTTGTGAGATGATGTAAGGAAGAATAAACTAGAGAGACAGTATATGGTTATGGTATTGTAACATGGTATGTGCAAATATTGAAGATCATATGAGCAGACCATAGAGAAGGTGATTATCAGAGCTTAACCAGTACTGAATCTAGCATTGGAGATGCTACTTTGAGCAGTATATTATCATTGGATTTAATCATCCAATTGTAGTCAGTGTGACTCCTATTTTGTGATTGAGTAGTGAGCTCTAGGCGGTTGGCCTTTCTGTATGTGCAGACCCCATTTGTATACACATACTATCTGCACTAGTATCATATGATTGTGGGTAAGGTTTCCCACAGTGGTTTTTCCCCTTACGGGGTTTCCACATATAAATATTTGTGTTATGTGTTGTGGATGTTGTTTCTCTTTCTGTTATATGCATTGAGTTTCACCGATATTGATATTAATTGTTAATGATTTAACCAACACTAAGTTTGGTTTACTGGTATTAAGTATCAAGTTTGATTAAGTTATATTTGGGTTGAAATTAATAGACAACTGATTCACCTCCCCCCCTCTCAGTTCCCTTCAGGTCCTAACAATTGGTATCAGAGCTAAGTCCTCTTTTTGCAGAAGTTTAACAACTTGAGGAGATTCTATGGCAACTAACTTTTTCAGGAAGGATAATCTGAAACTTGATGGAACTAACTATGGTATATGGAAGATCAGATTGGAGACACCTCTAAATTGCATTGGAAAAGATAGATGGGATGTTACAAAGAATGGCTATGTTGGTCCTACACCGAATCAACCTAATCCACCAACATTGGGTAAGGATCAAGAGAATGATTGTAAAGCAAGAGAAGCACTCTTGAGCACCTTGTCAGATTAGCAAGTCATGGGATTATTAGACTGATCTACTGATAAAGCTATTTGAGATAAATTAGAGACATTGAATGAAGGAGATACCACTATCAAAATTGCAAAACTAGAATGCTTCCAGGTAAGGTATGAAAATATGAAAATGGAAGAAGATGAAAGAATTTTTGCTTTTATGGAAAGGGTTAATGAAATTGTTTTGGGAATACAATGTTGTGGAGGTTACTTAAGTGAAGATGAAATTATTTCTAAAGTTTTGAGAGCATTGCCATCGACATACAAAATGAAAGTAACTGCTATTAATGAGTTGAGAACAATGCCTAATACATCAGTATCTAGAGATACCTTGGTTGGAAAACTTTCAGCATTTGAGCTTAAGGAATTTGGTCATGTTGCTACAATTAAGACAGATTTGGCCTTCAAAACACCATCATTTGCATCATCATCATTAGTTAAATCTGATTGGAAAGAACTTTATGCAAGAGAACTTGAAGATATCATGAAGGAAAATGAAGAATTGGAATAACTTGAAGCACTATTTGCAAGGAAAATGCCTAAAGGGCCTATTGGAAGTAAGTATGAAGGTAAAGCACCATTTAAACGTTTTAACTACAATAAAGTTGGTCATATGGCATCTAGATGTCCTAATAGATATGCAAGATTAAGAGAAGAAGCTAAAAGAACATATAAGCCTAACCCTAAATATCAGAGATACAAATTTAAGAAGAATAGAGACAAATCATGTTACTATGCTGATGAAGGAGTTACTGATGATTCTGATGAAGAGCTGATAGACAATGGATGGGATTTTGTTGCAATAACAAAAGATCAACCAACACCTATTATTCCACCAGTAGAGCAGGCCTTGGTAGCTAAAATTGAAGAAAAGGATGAGTGGATTATAGATTCTGGATGTTCACATCGTATGACTGGTGATAAAAGTAAATTCTTATCTTTTTAGGAATACAATGGAGGTCTAGTAAGATTTGGGGATGACAATGCTTGTTTGATTAGAAGAAAAGGAACTGTATCTTTTGTTGGTAAGCGCAATACGAACAACATTTATTATGTTGAAGGTTTGAAGCATAATCTTTTGAGTGTTGGTCAATTAGTTGAAAAGGGATTTCAGTTACAATTCAAGAATGGTAAATGAAAATTCATGAATAGAACTGGTTTGGAGATTGCAACTGATAATCAGACTAGAAGTAATATCTTTCATTTGAATAACAATGAAAAGACGTGCTTGATTGCACATATTGATAAAAGATGGTAATGGTATAAAAGACTCTGTCATGTGAATTATGATTGCATTATAAAGATTAGTTCATCTAAGGCAGTAAGGGATTTACCTAAGATTGTAAATCCTCATAATCCGGTATGTAGGGAATGTCAAATGGGAAAGCAAGTTAGAACAAATTTTAAGAGTTTTTTTGAGGAATCCAATAATGTTCTTGATTTAATTCATACTGACTTGTGTGGTCGGGCAAGAACAAGAAGTCTACAGGGAGATAGATACTTTATGCCAATCATTGATGATTATTCTAGAATGTGTTAGGTTACTTTTCTCAGGGAGAAATCAAAAGCTTTTGGGAAATTCAAATTATTCAAGGCACTAGTAGAGAATGAAACCGGTAAGAAAATCAAATGTTTAAGATCAGATCAAGGAGGTGAATTTACATCTAAGGAGTTCAATACATTTGTGAAGTGAATAAAATTAGAAGACAACTATCAGCACCCCTGACACCTCAACAAAATGGAGTTGTGGAAATGAAGAACATAACTATTTTGGATGCAGCTAGAAGCATGATATTAGAAGAAAATCTACCTCATGTGTATTGGAGAGAAGCAGTGGATACAGTGGTTTATACTCTCAATAGAGTTCACATAAAAGGTGAAACTGGTAAGACACCTTATGAATTATGGTTTGGTAATGCTCCTACTGTGAGGCCCCATCCCGATTCAGTCTGACATTTCAGTGGTTTTTATGATGAGACTATTATGGATGCTTTATTTTTATGCATTATGGATTTAGAACTTATATGATTCCATGATTTGGATAACATTGCTATATGTTGATGTTTTATTTATATGCTTTATGATATAGAACACTACATGATTTTTGAATAGGATGAATTTGCGGTGATAAATGTCATGATTGAATTTGCAGAACTTTACTATGATGATAGAAATATTATGTATGTTTAAGTGTGGATCAAAATTATGAGAATTAGGATGAATTGCTTGGATATAAGATGTATTAAAATGTTCAGATGTAAATTGTATGCAAGTGATGATGTGTATTATTAATCTTGTGATTTATATTATATGAGGTTACTTGAAGCTACTAATGTTTAAATTGAGATGCGCAAGAAGTTATCCATGTGACCATGGAAATATTATGGAGAACTAAACCTAGACCTATGTATGTTCGTAAAGCCAGGGTTTGTCTATTTGGAGAGACAACACCCTGTTTGTGTTGTATTTTATTCGTAACAGTAAATGATGCATGTGTGTTAAGTTTTATTTAATTGATTTATGTAAAATCCACAAGAGATGATTTCATGTATAAATTTGTAAAAGTATTTTCTTTGTGTCACTTGACACATGTGTGGATTTATGTTTGAATTTTTAATTTGTCTCTTGGTGGGAATTGTTTAACTATAGCTTTTTCAATTAATGTAATGAGATTCCATAAATGCCTTGGGTAAAGAATCTTTGGGATGGTCAACATAGGTTTGACCCGAAAATAAACTTCAAAGGGGTTAAAAAAGGGTTAAATGGACACCTAGGGGCAGTTTAATAGGGTTTCCTAAAGCCCATAAGGTATACCTAATGGTTAGGGGTAATTTAAGGCAAGTTTCTACTCCCATGTGACCTTTTAGACACCCTAAAAAGTGACTTTTCTAAGTTGTGCGAAAATTGAAATTAGAAGACTTGAACCTAGTTGTAAACCTTCTTTTTCGAATGAGAGTTCCCTTTCCCATTTTACCTTACCTTCCTTTTTAGTTTTTAGAAACTTGTGAGAACTCTCACAATGGGCTTCTTAAGCAAGAATTAGAAAATTTGTGGGTAATCACCCACTCTCCATTTTTGGAGAAAAAACAATTTTGAAAAGAATAAGCTAGATTTTTGGATTGAGAATTTTGGCTAAGGGTAGAAAGGGAAGAACCATGGAATTGGGCTACTCATCCTCAACCAAACTAGCATACCTTTGGGCAAATTAAGGTTGGTTGTATCTTTCTTATAATGGTTTTCTCATTGCATGTGTTTTGAAAGTAATGTTTGTGTAAAAGACTAGTTTCCATGCATGTTCTCTTGGAAATTTATTTGGTATTTTGTGTTTATACATCGAATGTGTTTTGGGAGTCATCAAGACCTCTTACTCTTGGGAGAGAGGAGGATATTATGGGTGGTAGAAGTGATAGCCTCGAGTGAGAGACTCTCATTATGAGAGTGATCACAAGGGATTTTGCGTGACCCTTGCTGCATGGCTTGTTTATGCATTGGGGGTCATAAGGAGGGAAATAAGGCATGAAAGCCTTGGGGGGCATAAGGAATAAGGGGTTGCTATACTTGATATATTTGTTTTTCCATGAGGTGGCTACATGTTTTTCCATACTTGCAGTTCTCCTCGGGGTACTTGGTCCACTACCACCCTTGAAAAGGACATCACAATGTGTGGTGCAGTGTAACCTGGGTTGGGATGTGTTTGAGTTTTGTGTGCATTCTATCTTTTTGTGTTTTCATGTTCATTACCCATCCTCGGCTTGGTTCTCTAAGCTCATGGGTGGCTACCAGTTAGCCTAGGCTGGGAGGTGAGCACTCCATGGACATAGTTTGATTTACTTGTAGATTGTTAGAAGAAATGTCAGGGCATGTAGGTATGGCGGAAGATGTTGATTTAGGAAAAATGTTGTAAATGTATTTATTATCCTTTGAAAAGTCCTCATTTGTTTGAAAAAAAGAGGCTATTTGTAAACTAGAAATAAAGACTTGGGGATATGTTATTAGTTATATATATGCAGAAAATATCATGTTATTTTGCAGAAAAGATAAATGATTTATTTTTAAGTTCTAGTCCTAAAGTTGAGGATAGATCTTGTTGAGTATTTAATATCTCTTGAAAGGAAATGAATTAAATTTATTATTTTATTTAATTGAAAAGAAGTAGACTTGATTTTGCATGCATGCAAAGGTTGAAATATAAAAGCATTTAGGATTATACATGGAAATGTAAAAGTATTTTAATTAAATCTGTAATTTTATTTTATCTCTAGTTTTATTTCAAATGCAGATTATAAAATCTAAATTTATCATAACCATCTCTATAGTTTAAGTTAATAAATTCTTTATTTAATTTAGTTGTTGTTTTAGGATTAGATAATTCTGTTATTTATTTTTAGTACAGAAAGTACTTCTATGTTTTAACTATAAAGTATCCAAATCTGTCATTTAAATAGTTGCTGTAGATTTTTGCGAAGTCTGTCAATTTAATTATTATAGGAAATGAAGATCTTAGTCTATTATAGTTTTTATTTAAAAAAAATCTAGATTTATTAGTTGTAGGTAGAATTATTAAATCTAGTCATTTATATAGCTGAAGATTGAAATAAATCACCTATAGTAAACAATTTAAATGAAGAAAAATAAAAGTACTATACTCTTGTTGTAAATGAACCAGAAAATTTATTAATCCATCTATTGTACCTTTACATCTAGGGCTTTTACGAAAGGAAATAAATTAACAAGAAAACAATAACATATTTTAGTAGTATTCTGTTTGAATACATATCTAAAAACCAAAATACTAGGATTTGTTCATTACATAATTTCTGTCATATAAATTATTCAATAATGAACAAATCCTAGTATTTTGATTTTTAGATATGTATTCAAAGAGAATACTACTGAAATATGTTATTGTTTTCTTGTTAATTTATTTCCTTTCGTAAAAGCCCTAGATGTAAAGATACAATAGATGGATTAATAATTTTTTTGGTTCATTTACAGCAAGAGTATAGTACTTTTATTTTTCTTCATTTAAACTGTTTACTATAGGTGATTTATTTCAATCTTCAGCTATATAAATGACTAGATTTAATAATTCTACCTGCAACTAATAAATCTAGATTTTTTTTAAATAAAAACTATAATAGACTAAGATCTTCATTTCCTGTAATAATTAAATTGACAGACTTTGCAAAAATCTACAACAACTATTTAAATGACAGATTTGGATACTTTATAGTTAAAACATAGATGTACTTTCTGCAATAAAAATAAATAACAAAATTATCTAATCCTAAACCAGCAACTAAATTAAATAAAGAATTTATTAACTTAAACTATAGAGATGGTTATGATAAATTTAGATTTTATAATTTGCATTTGAAATAAAACCACAGATAAAATAAAATCACAGATTTAATTAAAATACTTTTACATTTCCATGTATAATCCTAAATGCTTTTATATTTCAGCCTTTGCATGCATGCAAAATCAATTCTATTTCTTTTCAATTAAATAAAAGAATAAATTTAACTCATTTCCTTTCAAGAGATATTAAATACTCAACCAGATATATCCTCAACTTTAGGACTAGAACTTAAAAATAAACCATTTATCTTTTTTGCAAAATAACATGATATTTTCTGCATATATATAACTAATAACATATCCCCAAGTCTTTATTTCTATTTTACAAATAGCCTCTTTTTTTCAAACAAATGAGGACTTTTCAAAGGATAATAAATACATTTACAACATTTTTCCTAAATCAACATCTTTCGCCATAACTGCATGCCCTGACATTTCTTCTAACAATCTGCAAGTAAATCAAACTATGACCATGGAGTGCTCACCTCCCAGCCTAGGCTAACTGGTAGCCACCCCCGAGCTCGGAGAACCAAGCCCTGGACGGGTAACGAACATGCAAACACAAAAAGACAGAATGCACACAAAACTCAAACACATCCCAACCTAGGTTACACTACACCACACATTGTGTTGTCCTTTTCAAGGGTGGTAGTGGACCAAGTACCCTGAGGAGAACTACAAATATGGAAAAATATGTAGCCACCTCATGGAAAACCAAATACATCAAGTATAGCAACCCCTTATTCCTTATGCCCCCCAAGGCTTTCATGCCTTATTTCCCTCCTTATGACCCCCAATGCATAAACAAGCCATGCAGCAAGGGTCATGTAAAATCTCTTGTGATTGCTCTTATAACGAGAGTCTCTCACTCGAGAGCTGTCACTTCTACCACCCACAATATCTTCCTCTCTCCCAAGAGTAAGAGGTCTTGATGACTCCCAAAACACATTCGATGTATAAACACAAAATACCAAATAAATTTCCAAGAGAACATGCATGGAAACTAGTCTTTTACACAAACATTACTTTCAAAACACATGCAATGAGAAAACCATTATAAGAAAGATACAACCAACCTTAATCTACCCAAAGGTATGCTAGTTTGGTTGAGGATGAGCAACCCAATTCCATGGTTCTTCCCTTTCTACCCTTAGCCAAAATTCTCAATCCAAAAATCTAGCTTATTCTTTTCAAAATTCTTTTTTCTCCAAAAATGGAGAGTGGGTGATTACCCACAAATTTTCTAATTCTTGCTTAAGAAGCCCATTGTGAGAGTTCTCACAAGTTTCTAAAAACTAAAAAGGAAGGTAAGGTAAAATGGGAAAGGGAACTCTCATTTGAAAAGGAAGGTTTACAACTAGGTTCAAGTCTTCTAATTTCAATTTTCGCACAACTTAGAAAAGTCACTTTTTAAGGTGTCTAAAAGGTCACATGGGAGTAGAAACTTGCCTTAAATTACCCCTAACCATTAGGTATACCTTATGAGCTTTAGGAAACCCTATTAAACTACCTCTAGGTGTCAATTTAGCCCTTTTTTAACCCCTCTGAAGTTTATTTTCGGGTCAAACCTATGTTGACCATCCCAAAGATTCTTTACCCAAGGCATTTATGGAATCTCATTACATTAATTGAAAAAGCTATAGTTAAACAATTCCCACCAAGAGACAAATTTAAAAATTCAAACATAAATCCACACGTATCAAGTGACACAAAGAAAATACTTTAACAAATTTATACATGAAATCGTCTCTTGTGGATTTGACATAAATCAATTAAATAACACTTAACACACATGCATCATTTACTGTTACGAATAAAATACAACACAAACGGGGTGTTGTCTCTCCAAATAGACAAACCCTGGCTTTACGAACATACATAGGTCTAGGTTTGGTTCTCCGTAATATTTCCATGGTCACATGGATAACTTCCTACGCATCTCAATTTACACATTAGTAGCTTCAAGTAACCTCATATAATATAAATCACAAGAATAATAATACACATCATCACTTGCATACAATTTACATCTGAACAATTTAATACATCTTATATCCAAGCAATTCATCCTAATTCTCATAATTTTTATCCATACTTAAACATACATCATATTTCTATCATCATAGTAAAGTCCTACAAATTCAATCACGACATTTATCACCGCAAATTCATCCTATTCAAAAATCATGTAGTGTTCTATATCATAAAGCATATAAATAAAACATCAACATATAGCAATGTTATCCAGATCATGGAATCATATAAGTTCTAAATCCATAATGCATAAAAATAAAGCATCCATAATAGTCTCATCATAAAAACCATTGAAATGTCAGACTGAGTCGGGGTGGGGCCTCACACCCTCCCCCTCTAGGCATGAACTTCCTTCTGGAGTTCATCAAAGAGGTGGAGGTACTTTGATCTCATACGTGCTGCGTCCTCACATGAAGCCAAAACCTCATCATAACAATCCCACTGGACCCTAACCTGGTGTAGCTCTCGACCTCGAAGGGCCAACGTCCAGCTTGCCAAAATGCGAATGGGCTCCAAAGCTAGTTGCCTGTCCGACTCCACCTGCAAGGCATCCCAATCTAAAATATGAGACTCATCATAGATATATTTTCTTAAAACTGATACATGAAACACATTGTGGATGCGTGACAGGCTAGGTGGCAATGCTAAATAGTAGGTAGTTGGGCCTATCCTCTCAAGGATCTCAAAAGGTCCTACAAAGCGAGGTGCGAGCTTAGAACATTTTTCGTAACGGATTGGACTCTTATGCGGTCGCACTCTCAAGAAGACTCTATCTCCAACCAAGTAGCTACGATCTATCCTCTTCACATCAGCATATTTCTTCTGTCTATCTTGAGCCTCTCTAAGATGTTGCCTAATCAAATCCACCTGTTGTTCCATATCCTGAACTATCTCAGGACCAATAGCAACTCTGTCCTCTATGCGATCCCAACTCAACGGTGTCCTGCAAGGCCTGCCGTATAATGCCTGATAGGGTGGCATCCCCAAAGAAGTGTGATGCCCATTGTTATAGGCAAACTCCACTAAGGGAGGGTACTCTTCCCATCTGGTCTGATGATCCATGACGTACATGCGAAGCATATCCTCTAACACCTGATTAACCCTCTCTGTTTGACCATCCGTTTCTGGGTGATAGGTTGTACTGAAATTGAGCTTAGTGCCCATAGCTGCCTGTAATGACTTCCAAAAGGAAGAAGTGAAGAGGGAATCTCTGTCAGAAATAATCTTGTGTGGCAAACCATGAAGTCTATCAATATCTCGCAAGAACACTTGTGCTACTGCTGGTGCTATGAAGGTAGTCCAAATTGGTGAAAAGTGAGCCACTTTGGTCAACTTGTCAACTGTCACCAAGATGGCATCATGGCGATGAGAAGACATAGGAAGACCAATGATGAAATCCATGGATATAGTATCCCACTTCCACTCTGGTATAGCATGAGATTGGAGCAACCCCCCTGGATGGCGGTGCTCTGTCTTTACTCTCTGACACTCGAGGTGTCGAGCTACTATCTCAGCAATGAGCTGCCGCATTCCTGGCCAATGATATAATTGCCTCAAGTCAGCATGCAACTTTTTAACTCCAGGATGCGCTGCATAAGGAGCTCTATGAGCGTCTGTGACAACGAACTCTCATAATTCCTTGGAGGAAGGTACATAGATGCGCCCTCTATGGCGTAATAGTCCATTGGATTCCAAAGAATAATCCACATATTTCCCCTCTAGAGTAACCTGAGATCGTATTACTCGACAAACCTCTACATACCATTCATCCTCTGGAAAGTGCTGTAGTATACGGTCTCTCAAATCCATACCCATAGATATGGTGTAAACCTCATGACGTCTCCTACTCAAAGAATTTGCAACTACGTTTTCCTTTCCTTTGATGTAGTGAATGTCAAAATCATATTCGCACAAGAACTCCATCCATCTCCTCTGATGTGCATTAAGGTTTGGCTGAGTGAAAATGTACTGAAGACTCTGATGATCTGAATGCAGCTCGAAGTGATGACCTAAAAGGAAGTGTCTCCACCTCACAAGTGCATGCACTACTGCTGCGAGCTCAAGGTCATGAGTAGGATAATTAAGTTCACGAGTCTTAAGTTTTCTAGACTCAAAAGCTATAGCCCTACCATCCTACATAAGAACTGCTCCTAAACCCTCTAGTGAAGCATCTGTACAAACCATGAAGTCAGCTGAGGGATCTGGTACAACAAGAATAGGAGTGCTAGTAAGTGCCTTCTTGAGTTCCTGAAAGTCCTTCTCGCACTTCTGTCCACTCAAATTTCTTCCCTTTACGCTGAAGAGAAGTAATAGGATGTGCAACTCTAGAGAATCCCTCAACAAAATGTCTGTAATAACCTGCTAAGCCCATGAAGCTCCTGACCTCTGTCACACTGGTTGGCGCTGGCCAATCCATAATAGCCCTGATCTTTGATGGGTCAACTGAGATCCCATCACCAGAAATAATGTGCCCAAGGTACTTGACCTCTGATCGAAAGAAAGCACACTTTGACAAACTACCAAATAACTGATTATCCCGCAAACATTGCAATACCTATTTCAGGTGCTCCTCATGCTCCTTCTTATTCCAAGAATAATTAGTATATCATCAAGGAACACAATTACAAAACGGTCCAGAAATGTATGAAATACCCCATTCATGAGGCTCATAAAAATAGCTGGGGCATTCGTAAGACCGAATGGAACCACAATGAACTCATAGTGACCATATCTAGTGCAAAATGCGGTCTTGTGGATATCACTTTCCACTATTCTCAGCTGATGGTATCGTGACTTCAGATCAATTTTAGAAAAGACCTTGGCACCCTGAAGTTGGTCAAATAAATCATCAATTCTGGGCAATGGATATCGGTTCTTGATGGTTACTTTATTTAATTGCTGATAATCCATACATAATCGAAGAGATCTGTCCTTCTTCTTAATGAAGATGATTGGTGCACCCCAAGGGGATACACTAGGAAGAATGTGACCTTTCTCAAGGAGTTCCTCAAGCTGTATTTTGAACTCATTAAGCTCCTTTGTGGTCATCCTATAAGGTGCTCTGGAAATTGGCTTGGCTCTTGGTATAATGTCTATATGAAATTCAATCTCTCTATAGGGTGACATTCCAGGTAGCTCTGAAGGGAACACATCTGAATATCCCTTAAGGATATGATGGTCATCGAGCAATGTTTCCTTTTCTTCCTCTTCTCCTCTGTCATTGATAGTGATAGAAAAAAGATGACATCCCTTTCACATGCTCCGCTTAAGCTGCATTGCGGAGATCATACAAAGAGACACAGGTCTCTAAATCTCGGTGATAACTATGGGTGATCCATGATCATCCTCACACTTGATCTTTTTCAGGTGGCAATCCATCTTGGCTCTGTGGGCATAAAGCCAATCCATGCCAAGTATGATACCATAAGATCCCAATGGTGTCACTCTAAGGTCTACTAAAGTGGTGGTCTTGCTAATCTGTAGCTGACATGCCCTAACCTCTGATTCCACTGACACTCTAGCCCCTGAAGCTAATTCCACTTCCCAACTGACACCCTGTCTAGTTGCCACTAACTCGCAATGCTCCACAACCAGTGGAGATATAAAGGAGTCAGTAGCTCCTAAATCAAACAAAATAGATACATTGTTACCTTTGATCATACCTGTAGCCTCGATGACCATGGCCTGATGCTCAGCCTGGCGGTTGTCAACCATAGTGAATACTCTATGGGACCTACCCATATCACCAACTGTCAGCTCTGAAGCAGCCATCCATTGATTCCCTGCCATCTGACCCTATGGGAAATCCCTCACCATATGCCCCATGGCTCCACATGTAAAGAAAGCACTCCATGCCTGAAACTGGGTGCCCTGGGGCCTAGAAAAAGCATGTCCTCCTGTCCTGCTAGATCCATTGTACCCACCCCTGGAGGACTGCTGAGTCCTCACCGGAGATGTGTAAGGCACCTGCGCTCTCTGATCTTGCCTTTGACTCTGAGACTGCCACTGCTTGGACTTGGTGCCCTGTTGATATTATGGAGGCTTCTGCCTCTGGTTTTGTGGTGTCTGTTGCGGAGGAGGGGGTTTGGAGAACCCCTGTGAGTTTTGGTTATTTCCCTTCCAATGTGGTTTCTAGAAATCATAGGTCTGGGGTGTGGGGTTGCGGTTTTGAAACTGATCCCTAGTTTTCTGTGGTTTGACCTAAATTTCCTCGGCTATCAGTGCCTTCTCCACGACAACCTGAAGGCTCTCTGGAGCAGACATCCTCACTGGCCCAGCTATACTGGCATTTAACCCTCTGATGAAGTGGTTTATGAGAAGTTTCTCATCCTTTAGATAATCTACGTAAGGTAAGAGCTCAAAGAATTTTCTCTCATATTGGGTTACTGATAAGCCCTTTTGTTGGAGGTCGTGAAACTCATCTATCTGACACTGTCTGAAATGTTCTGATAGGTACCTCTCCCGGAACCTCTCTGTGAATATCTCCCAAGTGAGCGTATCAAGAACTAATCCACATTTGTACTCCTCCTATCTCCACCATGTGGAGGCCGTTCCTCTCAGTAGATGGACTATGACATGTTCTTTTAGGTTGCTCTCGTAAGAGCACAATGCAAAGAACCTCTCAAGGCTCAAAAGCCATGCCTCAGCCTCTACTTCATTGGTAGAGCCCCCAAAAGATGGTGGCTAGAGATGCATGACCTCCCTGATAAGATCCCCTGGATCCCAATGAGCTCTCTCAAAATAAACTGGCTCCACCACTGGAGGTGGTCCTGGTATGTGCACAGACTCTGGCTCATTTCCACCCTGACTCTCTACTAGAATAGGAGCTGGGCTCCTACTTCGTTCCCTCTCAACTGATCTATGACTCCTAGAGTCCTAATTTCTAACTTGAGGGTTCTCTGCTGGAATCCTTTCCTGAACTATGCCAATTAGGTTCTGGATTGCTTCTAAGAGGTTTCAGGTAGGATCATTTGGTTGTTCGAGAGATGCTTCTGGGTTCTCTTCTGGAATCGATTCCTCCCTAGCTACCTCTTCGTGTGCTATGCGCACATGCTTAGGACCGCTTCCGTGCTTGCGAGCTTGTCGCGTCGTCAGAGGCATCCTAAGAGGAAAAATAAAATAAATTAAAGAACTAATTTCTTTTAGAAAAATATTTAATCAATTAAATTTACATATCTTATAAAAATCAATATAATAAAATAAATTAAATAATCTAAAGCAAAACGCAAGTGGAGTAAGGTTCCTAGTGTGGAAACCTTTCTCTGATACCAAAATGTCATGCCCAAAATTTAGGGCAAGAACAGGATAATTTTTTTTTAAAAACATAACTGATAAGAGCATTAAATCGACAAATATATAAAAAAAACTACAACATGTTTTGTCTTAACTATGTTTAGATTAACTTTATCTTCTAGCTCAAATATTCAAAATTAAATAAAATTAAATGTGGGATTCTAATTGAATGGTTTTATTGTCTCCTCGAATTTAATAAGTCAATTAATTTAGATAATTAATTTACGCGGGCAAGATTAATCACGGATAACTATTAATTGATTTTAGAAAGCTAGTTAAAATTATTTTTCTAGCATCCATTCTAATCCTAAAATGAAATGTGCTTCAATTAATCCTTTTTAATCCAAACTTAAAAGTAAATACTCAAATTAAATTAACTATGGTGCAATTAAGTATCTACAACACTAAATAAATTTTAAAATATAAGGTTAGGCTTTATTCTTTAAATTTTCCCCAACTTCCTTTTTATATATCATATATGTGTATTTAAATATTTGTATTTAAATATAAATACATATACAAATATATATATATTTAATCTACTTTAAAAAAATTTCCCAACTTAATAACAAAACAAGCCATACAAACCCTAATTAGGGAATTTGCATTATAAAATGCCCTTAATCAAAAAAATAGTGTTACCTTTTCTTTTATAATAATTTATTACCCTCGCCCTACCCGGGCTAGGGTTTAATATTTTTTTTGCTTTGAAGTTTTGGTGCAGGGCCGAGCTAGGGAGGTCCGGCGGCGGTCATGGCTGAAGAGGGGCACAGTTGTTGGAGGGGGACAGTGTGGCCGATGCCTCCCTCTGTGCAATGTACAGTGGGCTCGGCCCCGCTGACCACTGTGCATTGCACAGTGGTCGGTGGTGCCTCCCACTATGCAAATCACAGTGGATGGCAGTGCCTCCCACTGTGCAATGCACAGTGGTCGATGGGGCCGAGTCCACTGTGCATTGCACAGAGGGATGCGTCAGCCACGCCATCCCCCTCCAACAACTGCGCCCCTCTTCGGCCATGACCGCCACCGGACCTCCCTAGCTCGACCCTACACCAAAACTTCAAAGCAAAAAAAAAATATTAAACCCTAGCCCGGGTAGGGCTAGGATAATAAATTATTATAAAAGAAAAGGTAACACTATTTTTTTGATTAAGGGCATTTTATAATGTAAATTCCCTAATTAGGGTTTGTATGGCTTGTTTTGTTATTAAGTTGGGAAATTTTTTTAAAGTAGATTATATATATATATATATATATATATATATATATATATATATATATATATATATATATATTTGTATATGTATTTATATTTAAATACAAATATTTAAATACACATATATGATATATAAAAAGGAAGTTGGGGAAAATTTAAAGAATAAAGCCTAACCTTATATTTTAAAATTTATTTAGTGTTGTAGATACTTAATTGCGCCATAGTTAATTTAATTTGAGTATTTACTTTTAAGTTTGGATTAAAAAGGATTAATTTAAGCACATTTCATTTTGGGATTAGAATGGATGCTAGAAAAATAATTTTAACTAGCTTTCTAAAATCAATTAATAGCTATTCGTGATTAATCTTGCCCGCGTAAATTAATTATCTAAATTAATTGACTTATTAAATTCGAGTAGACAATAAAACCATTCAATTAGAATCCTGCATTTAATTTTATTTAATTTCGAATATTTGAGCTAGAAGATAAAGTTAATCTAAACATAGTTAAGACAAAACATGTAGTTTTTTTTATATATTTGTCGATTTAATGCTCTTATCAGTTATGTTTTTAAAATTTTTTAATCCCGTTCTTGCCCTAAATTTTGGGCATGACACCTACTCTTAAATACTTTAGAATATTTGGAATCAAATGTTACATTAGGAGAGATGAGTATATTGGTAAATTTGATCCTAGAAGTGATGAAGGAATATTTCTTGGTTATTCATCTAAGAGAAAAGCATATATATATTTTAATAAAAGATTGCAGAAAATCATTGAGAGTGCAAATGTGAAGATGGATGAACACTTTAGAGGAAATTCAAGGTCTGTGGATTCTGAACCGACAGTTGAGATGATCACAAATGAACCTATACAGAGTGCATCGATACAGAATGTGGATCTATTCACACTGACATCATCAGAGAATTCCACAGTGATTGAAGAGCTGCAACAAGTCAACACACCCAGGTATGTAAGACTGAATCACTCTGAAAGTCAGATAATTGGGAATAAATATCAAGGAGTTATGACAAGAGGAAGACTGGCAAATGAAGAGGTATGTTGAATTTCTCAAATTGAACCAACATCTATTATTGAGGCATGTGAAGATAAACATTGGATTAAAGCTATGGAAGATGAATTGGAACAAATTGAAAAGAACAATACATGGACATTGGTTCCCCGGCCTAAAGATAAAAAAATAATTGGAACTAAATGGGTATTTAGAAATAAATTTAATGAAGATGGTAAGGTAATCAGAAACAAAGAAAGATTAGTGTGTCAAGGATATTCACAGAAAGAGGGAATTGATTACAATGAAACCTTTGCACCGGTAGCTAGAATTGAGGCAGTTAGATTATTTCTTGCATTTGCAGCACACAAGAACTATAAAGTATATCAAATGGATGTAAAATGTGCATTTCTGAATGGTGATCTTGAAGAAGAAGTTTACATTGAACAACCTGATGGATTTTCATTAACAAATAATAAAGATATGGTTTGCAGATTAAGGAAAGCTTTATATGGATTGAAGCAAGCTCCCAGAGCTTGGTATGCTAGATTGGACAAATATCTTTTAAAGTTTGGTTACACTAAAGGTAATGCTAACAACAACTTATATTTCAAATTCACCAATGAAGACATCTTGGTTATTGAAGTTTTTGTTGATGACATCATTTTTGGAGGAGAAGATGGATTGTGTAAAGACTTTGCTAATAAGATGCAGGAAGAAATTGAAATGTCTATGATTGGGGAGATAAAATTCTTTTTAGGACTGCAGATTTCACATACTGATAAAGGTATATTCATATGTCAAACAAACTAATTGAAGGAACTAATGAATAAATTTGGTATGGAAAAATCTAAACCGGTAAGTACTCCTATGACTACAACTGATAAATTGATATTGAAGGATGATTCAGCTCCTATTAATCTGACAAGATACAAATCTATGATTGGAGGTTTACTGTATTTGACACAAACAAGACCTGATCTAATGAATGTAGTGTGTATGGTTTCAAGATTTCAGAGTAATCCTAGAGAAAATCATGAATCAGCAGTGAAAAGGATTTTTCGGTATCTACAAGGCACAACAAATCTTGGTTTATGGTATCCTAAAGATGAAAATATTGATTTATATGTGCATACACCGATGCTAACTGGGCAAGAGATGTAGATGATAGAAAGAGTACCACCAATGGGGCATTCTTTCTTAGTAGTAGATTGATTTCATGGTTGAGAAAGAAATATAGTTGTACATCATTATCAATAGGAGAATCAGAATATGTTGCATCAACAACTAATTGTACTCAGGTATCATGGATTAAGAAAATGTTGAAGGACATAAAGGTAAAATGCAAGGATCCTATAATCATTTACTGTGATAATTCAACAGCAATTGATATATCTAAGAATCCAGTATTTCACTCTAAAACTAAACATGTTTCTATCAAATATAATTTTCTGAAAGAGAATGTTGAAGCAAAAGAAGTGAGATTGGTTTATGTGAATACTGAAGAGAAGATTGCAGATATCCTTACTAAGCCTTTACCTAAGGAAACTTTTGAATATCTCAGAGACCAGCTTCAAGTTATACCCTCACCGGTAGAGACTTAGACAAATAATGATTGGCATCAAATCGATAGAATTTATAGAGAAACTTTTTCTAGCTTTGATGGAGGAGAGCTACTTCTCAGGGGGAGTAGTTGGTTATAACAATTGGTTATTGTAATTGGTTCTATGGATTGGTTGTATCTAGTATTTGTATTGCTTTGGAATTTGATGTCAAAGGGGGAGAGATATCTATGGAAAAACAAACATTATCCTTTGGGGAGAGATTACTTATAGGGGGAGTGATATATACTCTCTGCATTTGTATTTTAATTTTTGGTATTGATCTATTCTGGAGATTGTTGGTTTTTGGTTTTTGGCATTTTGTTTTGGCACTTAGATATTTTTCCATCTTGTGTTACCATCAATGCCAAAGGGGGAGATTGTTCTGATTAATAGGAAAAATAGGTTTTTAGGACCCGAAACCTTTAACAAAGGAGATTAAAAAGGATCATCAAAGAGAATCTAGACCAAGAATGAACAACTAACAAAATGACTGGCAAAAAAGCTAGTAAACAGAAAGGACAGTAGAGGAAAGAAACAACAAAATGAAGAAACCAGAGAAAACACTGCATAATTATAAGGCCTTCAGGAGGTCCTCCGCCTTAATCATCAGCTAGTCATAATTGGCCAGAGTAGCTTTAGGTTCATCCAAGTCCTTATTTGGCTTCTTCTCCTTCTTTTTACCTCTGGTTCTTGTTCTGGGTCCTTGAAAATCTCCTGTTCCTTCAGTGTCAGGGTCAATTTCTAGGGTATCCTTCTCCTCCTCCAAATTGTTGATGCGGGTTTTGGTTTTGCTAGCAGAGGCCTTCAAAATGTTTAAGCTTTTCTTTGTGATAATTTTAAGCCATTCCTCAATTTTTCTGACTTTATTGGTAGTTTCCACCATTGTTTGATCCATAGAATTGGCATTTGCTTTCCTCTCAATCAGGTCTTTCTCAATTTGCTCAAATCTGGGGTTGAAGGAATCTCTCATATTTTCAGCTCTAGCAATAGTTTTGGTCAAATCCTCCACATCATCTGCTGTTGACTTCCCTTCGCCAATGCTGATAGTTTCCAGAATCTAGATACTGGTACTGACAATATTAGAATAGCTCCAAGCACTCCATTTAATCTGTTTCATTATTATTTTGTCCATTAATGATCTTTGGGGTGCTATTGTATCGATCCTTAAAAATGATTAATATGACATCGTCTTGGAGGCCCTGTTCTCCCTTCCAAGTAATCATTTCATCTTGATTGACTGCCACATTGGCTGCCCAGTTAGCAGAACCATTAGCTTCATGGTAAATATGAGATATGAAACTTTTCTCAAAAGTGTTAATGAGGTCTCTAGCAGCCTTTATACTATTATTGATAGACCATGAGGGCTTAGAGGTCCCCTTGAGGCATTTAATGATGTTGTTAGAGTCCCCTTCAATCCATAGGTAGGGGCAATTCCATCTTTTAGCGAGGAGAATGCCTTGGAGAGCTGCCATTGCTTCTGCCTTGTGGTTTGTTTGGCTTCCTATTGGACCAACAATCATTTCCTTACATATACCTTTATCATCTCTAAGAATAGCTCCACATTCCGCAGGGCCCGGATTACCTTTTGCAGCACCATCGAAATTGACTTTGAACCAACCATGAGGGGGAGTTTTCCATCTTGCTTCTAATCTTTTGTTTTGCTTGGGATCAAAACTGTTAGAATTCTTCAAACTCCAAGAACTTAAAATGTGAGATTCCAAAGGGTTGGCAGAAAAGAAGGGGCCCCCAATGATCCCAATGTTCTCCACTATAGCCCATTTTATTTTCTGGAAAACAATTTCCTGAGTAAGAGAACTGTCCCTGAAAATATGATTGTTTCTTCTTTCCATAACCCCCACAGAATGTGAGGGAGTGAAAGCTGCCACAAAGTTCTCAAAGAGGAGTTAGACCAATGATAATTCCAAGAGTAGAACAAATCACTGATAGTGTTAGGAAACACCCAATCAATGCAAAAACTCTTGAGAAATCTTTCCCAGATAGAAGCAGAATAGGAACAGTGGATGGCCAGATGGGCCACAGACTCTTCCTCCTCAAGACACAGAGCACATCTATTAGGGAGAGCAAAACCTTTGCCCTTGAGATTATCTAAAGTCAACATTTTATTTTGAAGAATAGTCCAATAGAAAAAATTGATTTTATGGATCAATCCCTTTATCCAAGCTTTAGACCAGAAAGGATTTTCAGAAGGGGCAGGGGAGAGAACACCATACATAGAAGAGACAGTAATATTACCTTTAGGTTCATATTTCCAATGAGGGGATCTTCCTCTTTATTCAACCAGACTGATGACAAATGATTTTTAAGCTTAATAAGGTTTGGGTGAATACATTCAATGTTCTGCCATTTATTACCTATCCAATACCCTTCAACTAAAGGACCAAATGTTCTAATATAGGAGGAGGCATAAGGGGCCCATTCTGGGATATCAATCAAAGATTTATCAAAAAGCCAGGGATCTTCCCAGAGTTTAATTTTCCTGCCATTGCCTACTTTCCATATAACCCATTTAGCAATGTTGTCTCTACACTTAGAGGCATGATTCCAGATATGGGACTCATTCATACTAATGTCAGAATTGATAAAAGAGGAGAGAGAAGAGGATAGAAGAGAATACTTACTTCTCTAGATTTTACACCATTCACTATCTGAGTGGAACATTCTCCAAACCTGTTTAGACAAGAGAGCTTCATTTAGGGTCCGAATTCTTCTCAGGCCCAGACCTCCTTTACTTTTTGGTCTGCATACCTGATCCCAAGCCACAAGAGACATTCTTTTCTTTTCCTCAACCCCTGACCAGAGAAAATTTCTTTGAATTTTCTCAATTGCATCAGCATACTTTACTGGAATTCTTAAAAGGCTAAGGGCATAAATAGGTATGCTTTGAAGATAAGCTTTTAGAAGTTGAAGCTTTCCAACCTGACTTAAAAGGGCTCCTTTCCATCCAGCTAGCTTTTTATGAAATTTGTCCACCAGAGAGGTCCTAAAAGAATCAGAAGGTGCAATGCCCAATGGGAGGCCAAGATAAGTGGTAGGAAGATTAGCAATCCGATATTCCAGAATTCTATTGATTCTATGTTGTCTTCTCTCTAGTGTATTGATGAAAAACACTTCGCTTTTGACCCAATTAATGAGCTAACCAGATGCAAAGGCAAACTTACAAAGAGTGTCCTTCAGGGTTCTAGCTTTTGAGATACTTGATTCCCCCATGACAATGGTATCGTCCACAAACTATTGGTGAGAATAGGTATGATCAGCTGAAGAAGGTTGAAGGCCCTTAAAAGATCCTTGCATCACCATGCTTTCCATATACCTACCAAAAAATTCAACCATAATAATGAAGAGGATAGGGGAAATGGGATCCCCTTTCCTCAATCCTCTATACGCTTGGAAGAAGGGGGATGGTGATCCATTGACAAGAACAGCAAAAGAGGCAGAGGTAATAAGCTAACTAAAGAGGTCAACAGATTTGGAGGAGAAACCAAAAGCCACAAGAACCTTCACAAGAAAAGACCAATCAACCTGGTCATAGGCCTTAGAGAGATCAAGCTTAAGGATGAGACCCTATTTTTTGCCCCTTACAAGAGAATGAATATTCTCATGGATAGTAATAATGGAGTCAAGAATTTGTCTTCCTGGGACAAAACCATTTTGCTAATGATCAATCAAAGAGGGAAGGATAGTCAGGATTCTGGTAGTAAGAACCTTGGAGATAATCTTATAAAAAGAGTTACATAAGTTGATTGGTCTGAACTTGTCCATGGAGTCAGCACCTTGGATTTTGGGAATAAGTGCAATGAAAGTGCCATTAATTTCTTTCACAAGTCTTCTAGCCCAAAAAAATTCCTTGACCTCGTTGGAAACATCTTTCCCTACAATGTCCTAGAAATCTTGGAAGAAGAACATGGGGAAGCCATCTAGATCGGGAGCTTTATTACCATCAAAAGAAAAAACAACATTTTTTATTTCCAGGTTCGAAGGTATGGAAGAAAGGGAGGCATTCATCTGCTCATCAATGAGGCAAGGAATATTATGAAAAAAGGAAGATTGAGCATTAACATCCAAGCTGTGATCCCTCCTTAGAAGGTCAGAGAAGTACCTTTTGGCCTCATTCCTTATCTCTTCCTCCTTAACCAACTCCCCATTGTCCACTGCTAGTTTAGTTATCCTATTTGCAACTTTATGTTTGATAGTCGACATATGAAAGAATCTTGTATTCCTATCTCCTTCCTTTAGCCAAGTGCATCTTGATCTCTGTTTCCAAAAGTTTCCTCTTTAGCAATGATTTCATGGTATTTTTTAAGGGTCTCATTTTCTGCAGCAATAGACACAGTAGAGAAACCATCCTTCTGAATTTGGACCTATATTTTCTTGAGGTCATCCTGGACTTTACCTTTGGCCTCAAAAATGTTCCCGAAGTTGGATTTATTCTAGAGTCTTATATTGTCCTTAACACTTTTGAGTTTCTTAACAACTCTATACATAGCAGTGCCCTCAACTTGGATATTCCACCAATTCTGAATATTACAAATAATATCAGGGTGATGAATCCACATTTTTTCAAATCTAAAAGGAAAATGTCTTCTTCTATTAATAGGATCAGCAAAGAGAGTGATGGGAAAATGATCAGACCCAACCTGGATGTGAGCAGACAGGGAGTAGAAATAATGTCTGAACCAGTCATCATAAATAAGAGCCCTGTCAAGGCGAACTTAGATAAGATCATTGCCAGTTCTCCTATTAGTCCATGTGTATTTGCATCCCTGTATCTCCACATCGTTGAGAGCCTGAGTATTTATGAAATCCATAAGGGCCAACCTACTTTCAAACTAAGAGGGGCTTCCACCAAATTTTTTCTCCTCTCTCAAAGGAGCATTAAAGTCTCCCATGACCAACCAACTAAGATTCTTGAAGCTATCCCTAGTTTCTATAAGTTTTTTCCAGAAGGAGTTTCTAGCTTTCAAGGAGTTGGGTGCATATATGTTGGTGAGGACCCATGATGTTCCATCTTTTAAATTCTCAAATCTAATGCAAGAGAAATTTTTTTCTTGAATAAGAACATGTCCTTTGACACTATTGAGATTCCACATAGTAGCTATACCTCCCAAAGCACCTTCCGAGCTTCCACCACTGATACTCCCATTTTTAAAAAACTTTAGAGTTTCAACTTTTTCTCTACTCATTTTAGTCTCTTGAATTAGAATAACATCAGGTTTACTATCCCTTATCATATTCCTAATAATATCATGTTTATGAGGATTATTAAGTCCCCTAATATTCCAAGAGATAATCTTCATAGTTACTTACTGATTCCTAACTCCTTAAGAGTGTTCTGAGTCCCATCTGCAATGTTCTTACTAGCCTCCTTGTCTCTGACTTTGTGGTTAGAAGGTCAACCTGGGGAAGAGGAAATGTACCCAACATTAACTTGAGCAATTCTGCTAGATTTCCTTAGTTGAGAAACCAAGGGAGTGGATCCTTTCTTATTCCTGTATTTTCTAGTCAGCTTCTTTCTCAAGAACCGCTTCAGGATTACTGAGGAGTCTGGATATTTCATCTTCTTTGCCCCATTTAGGGGTTATGGAATCATGTGATGCACTATTTACTATTTCTAAATTTTGATCTGAATCTGAAAGGTTCATACCAAGTATAGCACATTTTTGAGCTTCTTGCATTTCAGTATTGTTCATAAGCGGGGAAGAGTCAGTCTTTGCTTCTTGGGAGCTAGTGATCTCCCCTTCCTCAGGTTGTTCCTCTTTATTTTGCATTTCTTTACCAGCAAAAGTATCAATAGTTACCACTTCGGTTGTATCTCTTGAGGATACAGTCTATTCTTTCAATTCCTCTATTCGGATCTGCTCTGTCACGGGGTTGTTAACTTTTGTTGAATCATTCCTCAAAACTTCCTGTATTGGAAGGTTGGAGACAGAAGTTGAGGAGACCACTTCCTTATTTTCCCCCAAGGGTTCAAAACAGTTGTTGCCAACAAAGTCAACTTCCTTATTTTTTGAGTTTTTAACTTGCCAAACCTTTTTTTCGAGAACCTTTTTACTTTCACCTAGGGGTTTAGTCTGCTTGAGCTCTCCTTTAGACTTGGTAGGACAAGATTTTGCCCATTGACCTACTTTCTTGCAATGGAATCAGGAAAAGGGGATAGATTCCTATTCTATTTGTTGTTTCCATGTCCCCAACTTTGAAACTATATCTATCTGTTCCAGCATATCTACATCATGAGCTATCCCTACACAAAACCTAGCATGAGTGAGTCTCCTTTTAGATGATGTGACTGGGTCTATCGAGAGGAGTTCACCAAAGGAACTTTCTATTCCTGAGAAGATACTTTCTGCCCAATATTCAAGAGGCAGGCCTGGTAACTTTACCCAAACTAGAACTTGTGCCAAAAGAGAGTCATTCATATTCAGATTCGGATGCCATTTCCGAAGGACCAAGGCTATCCTTCCTACCATCCAAGGACTACCACAAAGTATCCTTAATTTATCTTCTTCACATGAGAAAGTAAAAGAAAGGAGGCCTTTAGGCAATGCCGAGATTTCAACGTTACCCTTCAGAGCCCATTTTCGTTTGACGTAAACCCTAACAACTTCGATGTTTGGATGGGAACCCATAAATTTGCCTACCAGGGAGTTCGACATGCTATTTATATTATGATCTAGAACCAGATCAGGGATAGAGATAGCGAACTTTCCACTAGTTGGGTCAGAAATATTCTTGACAGGAGGTAAAGAGGATTTACTAGATGGTTTTGTTCCAAAAAGGGATGACCATTTTCTAGATTCTTTTCCGTTCTCCAAGGGCTCATCACGTGGGTTGGACCCCTCCCCCAAAAACCTAGAACTAGCTTTCTTCTCTGGTAGAGTACCACCAGTCTTCGAAATGTCAACAGCCTTCAGAATATTTTGAGGCTTGTCCTTCTCTCCCATAGGACCAACAACTTCATTATGGCTGCTCCCACCATTGGAACCAGAGTTCCCGCCTTTCAGAGAATTTGAATTTTGAGTTCTCCCATTGCCGCTTCCTGTTCCTCCCAATTCAATCTCTAAGTTCTTTTTCCCATTAAAGGGGGAGATTGTTGGTATTATGGATGTGTTGCATTATTTTTGTCATTTATTTCAACACTTATCAACACTTATCCTTCTGGAGATCTTTGGTTACGTTCACCAGCAAGTTCAGTGACTTATGCATAGTCACCGGTATATTGTTCATCGACAGGTTATATTGTTCACCAACATTGAAGATGACTTGTTAGCATATGGAGATCACTTGGTTATGTCTAAGACATGGTTGGGACACTTGGTTTTGGTATTTTGGTTATTGGTCTAATTGGGTTGACATCAACAAATTGGTCTAGGTTATGGACCGACATGCATTATCTATTCCAGATCAGCATGACACATTGTGGAAATGATTTAATCAATTGGATATTTTTGTTATTGTATTGAGCCGACATGGTGCATCACATCTTGACTTATCTATAATTGATTTAATTGTAATATTCTTAATTAGCCGACCTACACATTTGGCCTTAGGTTTTGGTATATATGTAAGATCTCATTTGTGAAATGATGTAAGGAAGAATAACATAGAGAGATGGTATATGGTTATGGTATTGTAACATGGTATGTGTGAATATTGAAGATCATATGAGCAGACCATAGAGAAGGTGATTATTAGATCTTAACCGGTACTGAATCCAGCATTGGAGATGCTACTTTGAGCAGTACATTATCATTGGATTTAATCATCCAATTGTAGTCAGTGTGACTCCTATTTGTGATTGAGCAGTGAGCTCTAGGCAGTTGGCCTTTCCGCGTGTGCAGGCCCCATTTGTATACACATACTATCTGCAGTAGTATCATCTGATTGTGGGTAAGGTTTCCCACCATGGTTTTCCCCTTACAAGGCTTCCACGTACAAATCTCTGTGTTATGTGTTGTGGATGTTGTTTCTCTTTCTATTATATGCATTGGGTTTCATCGGTATTGATATTAACTATTAATCTGTTAACTGGCATTAAGTTTGGTTTACTGGTATTAAGTATCAAGTTTGATTAAGTTATATTTGGGTTGAAATTAATAGACAACTGATTCACCCACTACTCTCAGTTACCTTTGGGTCCTAACAAATCTAACATAACTCATAACAGATTGCCACCAAATTTGTTGGTTAGGGGTAACTCATCACGACCGATGATAACTCATCACACAATAAATGAATACCGGTTGGAACATTGATACTAGTTAAGAGTTAATCATAGTCAACATATAAACTGATTGTCCTCCATTTGCTTCTTTGATGGTCTCTGCTGAATCTCCAAGCTGGTGTCAAGCCATTCATGCATATATCACTTGTCTACACATACTGGTTTGACAGTCTCTAAACCATCTTAAAATAATCACCCAATACCAGTTTGTCTTAACTAAGATGACAATGACAATGTGAACATATGTGTGTGTATACATGTTCCATCAATGTCAACACATGAAGTCATCCATTATAGTCATCATCAAGCCAATAGGGTCATCTTCTTTATGTCGATTAAAGAGTCTTCTTCTTCTTCCTCCTCTGTTTCTTCATCCCTTTCTTCATCCTTAACCTCGGAGATAGTTGTGGTGGTGAATTTAACTTCTTTTCACTCTCCTTTTATAAATCTAACTTCCTCTTTACCGAAGGAGTGTCCACCACTATTTTCTTGGTCTCCTCTATTTTTGTCATCTCTTCTTGCTTCTTTTCTACTTCCTTCTATTTTTATTCCTTCTCTGTTTCCTTTTTCTCTGATAAAAGGGTTTCATTGTCAATAGGATTTATTGTTACTCAAGTTCTATGAGGTGTATCTTCATAAGGTATATCTTCAACTATAACTTCATCTACACTGGGATGCTTGGTTTTAGTGGTTCCCTTCATCGGTGAAACACCAATATCAATAGTTTCAATGATTGATTTTTGTTCAACCAGTTGCTCTACATCCTTAGTCAGATTAGGAATATCTAACACAACATTACCAATGATGTCATCAATTGAGAAAACATCAAAAAATTTAGTAGAGTCTTTGTCTTTACCTTTCCCTTTGTCAAGGACAACTGCACCTTGGTCCCGTTTTGTTCCCTTTGCTATTTATTCTTCAACTTCCTTTTGCTAGCTCAAGATTGTTTTCCATAAGGTAACACCCTCATCATGCACACCTTGGACATCTCCTATGGCCACTCTCCATGTCCTATTCCTTATTTTAAAGTGTTGAATACATGCTTCTTCCAGTATGGATGCTTGATTATAATCAAGCTCATGTTGTACTTCCACGAGTTCTTTTATCTTGTGCTCTTTCTCAATAGCTAAGAATGTTCACTTGGAGTTTTGCAGAACTTATGCATGTTCCATATAAGTGTGTCTTCAATTTTTATTTTGTCCTCCTCATTGCAGAGGGGATATTTTCTCCCAACACCAAATAGACCTCCAAACTCTTGGATCCCATGGACCAATTCATCAATAGTTGGAAGTACATTTCTACCACTTCTTTTGACTTCTTTTATTTCCACATCAAATTGGGTGTCAAAGTTATCACCCTCCTTTTCATCTTTCTTTGCCTTCTTATTAGCCTTTATGTAAACTGTCCCTTCATTCTTTTTCTTCCTTGCATATGTTACTCATACTGGTCTATCTTTACCTGGTGAAGATGTAGGAGAATTTGTTTCCTTTTCTTTTGTGTATGATGTTGGCTTGCTGGTTGTAGTACCCTTGGGTTTTTCCTTCGACATTTTCTTCTTTTCCCTTGTTTGTTCTTTAACTTTGGCTGATTTGGCCCTGTTGTTCACTAGTACCAGTGGAAGTAGTGACACTAGATGCTTCACCTCCATACTTTTTGTCTAGTGTATCAGTCATTTTCCTTACTTTCCTTTGTTTGATTGGCTCCTTAAGTTCATATTTAATTTTGGATCTTCCCTCCTCATAAGTTCCAAATTTCTTTGCTTTTCTGTCTACTGGTTTAGATAGTAACATGTTTGCATACACCTTAGTAATGTCTCCTCTGACCTCATAACCCATACCAAGTATCCAAAAGGTTCTAGGTTGAACCACTTGAATGATGCAACAATCGTTGTCAACCAAAAAACAAATGTTGTCCTTGTTGGCATTCTAATGCAATTTTGTATGACTGGTAAATGATATGGTTGTCATTGTTGGCACATCATCTCCTTAGTCTTCCCAATCCTTAGGGAGTAAGCAAATCGGACAATGAGTAAACCGACAGATAGTAAGTATATCGGCAAGCAGTAGACCGACAAGTAGTAGACTGACAAGTAGTAAGGCGATTGGGTAGTGGTGAGTAGATGGGTAAGGAAGATGTCCACCGGCTAAGCAAAGACAAAATCAGTACACAGGAAGAAATCAGCTAGACAAGGTTTTGATTAGTTCACCAGGAAATTCGGTAACCGACAGACTGGTAACGTTCAGTTACAACCAGCTAAATCAAAAATCTTCTCTCAGTCAACCAACAAACATATCGGCATGTTCGACAATATTGACAGAGATTCCTGCATGATTTCAGAAGCACAATTTAAGGCTTGACAACAGAATTTTGAAAGGTATGTTTTGGAGGGAAAAGTTGGTGAAAGACTTAAGGGTCTATAAATACACATATCTCATTGTTGAGATGGTTGTTGTCAAGGTGAATGAAGTTAATGTCAAAAAGGACACAGGGGGAGTTTTAGAGCGTGCAGAGCCGAGTGACAAAAGACCGGTAGAGTGGGGTTTCACAGAGTAGTGACTCAAGTGACATAGGACTGGCAGTGCAGGATTCAAGTACTAGCAAATTGATAGAAGGATGAGTTATGAAGGACAGGCACAACTGATGTAGACCAAGATTGATGCCTAATTGTGATCTGATTAGGCTAATGTGTAGCTTCTTGTATCTGATCATTCATCTGTTGTTTTGAAATAACTGCAACATAAATCCCTTAACTAGGTGGACTCTAACAGGTCCCATTGTATAAATCCCTTAACTGGGTAACATCTTAATTGATATTGTAAGTCCTTTAACCAAGCTACCTTTAACAGGGTAAAGGCACTAACCGACCTTTATCAAAATCCCTTAACCAAGTGGCACCTAACCAATATCTTTGTAATCTCCTAATAGGGATGGCTCTTCACCGGGCATACTCCAGAAGAGTTCAAATTTTGTGAGTTTCTGCTTAGACTGTTGTTTTCTCCCTATTGGGTTTCCATGAGATAAATCTATGTGTCTTTATGTATATTTTCATGTATGCTTAATCTTCTGCAGTAAATGTATACATTGGTGAATGGTTAATTAGTTCATATTTAAAGAAAAAGTATCAATTAGTAAAAACCGGTAATGTACTGATTCACCCCTCCCCTCTCAGTACCAGTTGGGACAACAATTGGTATCAGAGCTCAGTTCCTTTGAAGTGAATCTCGACAACTTGAGGATAAAGATCATGGAAGAGTATCGGTATCAGAAGCAGATTGATGAAGCCAATGAGATTATTTCTCAGTTGAAACAGAGACTGAGAAAATCTCTTGCTAAAAGGAAGGAATTGGTTCAATAGCTAAATGAGAGTCAAGATATCATAGATCAACTCTTTGAACAAAGTGGATCTAAAGAAGATAAAGAAGCAGTCTCAGAACTCATGGAAAAGAACAAGAAGTTGACCGAAGAAATCACACATCTCAAAAGAGAACATGAAGGTCAAGCCCTGAGAATGACTGAGATACTGGAAGCTAGCAAAAGTGCTAATGAAAGAAAGAGAGAGGCAGAAGAAGATCTGGCAAAAGATGAAAGAGCCAGGAGACATGCTAAAGATGCCTTGAGGGAAAATGAATACATACATAAACAACTAAATGATAATGCAGAAGAAAAAGAGAGGATGATGAAAGAGATTGAACAACTCAAGAGTGAGTTGAAAACTAAAAACGAGAGAAATGAGAAGCTGAGAAAATTCAATGAAAGCTTTGAGAAGGTAGATAGATAGTTGAAGGCTCAGAGAAGAACAAAGGATACAACCGGTCTTGGTTACCCCAGTTTAGGTCCTATGGAAACTAGAGAGTCATCTAAATCTAAAAGAATGAAGGATGATAAAAGAAATCAATCAGAAGCAAGAGGTATGATGTCTTTCAAATTCTCTTGTAATCATTGTGGAAAATCGAGTCATGAGACTAGTGACTGTAGGAATAAACCGGTTAATCAAAAGAAGACTTTTACTTTTGATGGTTACTGCCAAAATTGTCATAAGTATGGTCACATTGCTTATGAGTGTAGATCTCAATCAAGCAGCCTGTCAAGTGCAAAAAAGATTTAATGGACGTTGCTTCACTTGCAATAAGTTTGGACTCAGATCAGAAGAATGCAGGTTCAAGGCAAAGGTATCAAGACCATTGTTCAAACCGGTTAGTCCTAACAAAATGAGTAATCAATTGAATGCCACCTGTTCCATGTGTGGTAATTTTGGTCATGTTGTTGAAACATGCAAAATGAGGAAGGGTCAGAAAAACAATCCAGGACCATGGAGGACAATTGGTATGGCATGCTTTAACTGCCATAAGATCGGCCACCTAGCCAGATAATGCAGAAGCTGATCCTACAACCGGTCTGCAGACAAGAATCGGTTTAGCAAGAAAAAGGAGAAAAATGACTTGAAAGGAAAGAAGACAACTGAAGAAATAAGATATGAAATGAAAAAGACATGGATCAAGAAGGTTGAAGGAAAAGAAGGACAAGGACATTCTTAAACCAAGTCATCATCCATCGGTGATGATAGTTCCACTTCTAACTAGGCATACCGATGCCTAGGGGGAGCACGTATGGTAATATTACTCTTAAATCCCCTCAACATATGTAAGGATGTGTTTATCTGCATAGTTGTGATGCACAAAATTTGGTCTAAAAGTTATTAATTGAAGTTAGTCTTGTGGGTTATTTATTTGAGTATCGGTTGGCAATAAATAATGGGTGAAGTCAAATCGGTGTACTTTAAGTTGTGAGTTTCAAATCTGACTGTTGGATCCTAGTGTCGATAAATCTCAATGGATAAATAAGGAAATGGTAGCACATTTTCATTTACCTAACTACTTTTGAATTTTATTGAGCTCTTATGTGTTCCAAGGCAATTTGAAAATTGCTAGGCTTTGTTTGTACATAAAAAAAAAATTCAAGAAGAGCGATAGTGGAGTTTGGTACTCCCTAGGAAAGGGTTTTCAACTACGTCTGAGAAAATCTTAATTGAAGGTCATCATGGCAGCGTAGTTATCGACTCCTGTGTTGGTTGAAGCTATCAAGGAACCCCAACCTGAGTTCAAGCTGCACCTGATGAAAGTCGATGAAGTCAACAAGACCAATGCTTTATCATCTCTGCCCTCTAGTGTATTGTTGGTAGAAGATATTCACTCCTATATTCATTGCAAGTTCAAATAACTTGGAGATAAGTTCATTAGAAGTGAGTTTAAAGGGTTCTGTAAAAATGATCAGTTGAAATCAGGGTTCCTACATCTGAAGACCAAGGGTTTGGCATATGCTGTAGACTTTCCTGATCATTTTCATGGTGACTGGGTTAGATATGTATTGAGTAGGGTTCATGATCAATTTTTGTGGCTAGAAGATAATGTACTGATCAAGATCACAAAGGAGATGATTCGAAGAGAGACAGGGTTCAGTGCAACCGGTGAAGCATTAACCCTAAGAATGATATCATCAACTGAAGTCACCCGGTTAACCAAATCCTGGTGTGATAGTAGAGAAATGACTATCACTCATATTAGGATTCTAAAGTAAGATTTGCCTTTGCCATGTTGGGTTACAGGGTATATCAATCAAGCCGGGAACAATGTGCCAAGCGGTGTCATCCATGCTGGATATTGGATTATCAAAGAAGATGCAACATATGATATATGTGAGATGATTCAAAGTCAATTCATGGTGAACATGGAAAGAATAAATAAGGATAAGAAGCAATCCTTCAAATATGGCTCTCTATTGGTATGTATATTCTTCTATGTGCTAAAATATTTTCCTAGTAAGGGTAATGTAGTATGGTCACAAGAGAAAGCTATCATGGTTCAGATAGGGGAAATGATTAGGGATCTGGGAGATAAATTTGGAGAAGAAATGTGGGGATATTTCAAAGAATTCCAAACTAGAATGCACAAGAGGGAAAGAATTCCAACTGGAATAGTAAAGAAATACAAGAACAACATTTGTTTCCTTGTAGATATAGATTGTTGTATTATCCAAGGGGTTGAACCCATAAATTTTTGGGTTCCACCTATGGGGTATGAGGTTGTAGCAGATCTAGTTAAAATTCATATCAATATGCTTCTATCTAAACCAGTTGACTTGAAGGCAGAGAGGTTTGGTACATATGAGGAGGCAAGCTCTAAAATAAAACAAGAGCTTCAGGTGCCTATCATTAAAAAAAAAGTAAAGAAAATGATTGATACCCTTGACAAGAAATATAGAGGTGAAGCATCAGGTGCCACTACCTCCACTAGTGTGAGTGAGCAAATAGGGGTCACACTTGCCAAAGATGTACTGACTGGTGGAAAGAAGAAAGTGACAAAAACAAAACCAAAGGGGACTGCAGCAACTAAACCAGCAACATACACAAAGGAAAAGAATCTAGGTACTCTGGTATCTTCACCAAGCAAAGATAGACTAGTAGGAGTAACTTACACCAAAAAGAAGAAGAGTGATCCAAAGCTCAAAGAGGATAAGAAAGAAGGTGACATTGTATCAGATGTGGAAATAAAGGAGGTTAGAAGAAGTGAAAGGAACAAAGCTCCAACAATTGATGAGATGATGCATGGCATCAAACAATTTGGAGGTCTAGGCGGTGTTGGAAGGAGATATTCCATTAGTAACGAAGAAGACAAGAGGAAAATTGAGGAAGATCTGATCTGGAACTTGCACAACTTTTGTAGAACTCCCAGTGAATTGTATGGCATAAACCCATTAGATATGCTAGATCATATTGGAGGAAGATGGATGACTACTCTAGCTACTGAAAAGGAACTTAGAATAAAAGCACTCATGAAAGTGCAACATGAATTAGATCTTGATCAAGCTTCATTGGTGGCTGAAGCATGCATGTTCAACATTTCAAAATAAGGAACAAAGCTAGAAGAGTGGTAGTAGGAGAAATTAGAGAAGTGCACCCTGAAGGTGTTTCCTTCTGGAAGGAAATTATGGACCAGCAAAAGAAGGTTGAAGAAGAAATTGAACAGGAAACTAAACAGGACAAAGGTGCAATTGTCCTTGATAAAGGAAAAACTAAGGAAAAAGACTCCACTGAAGGATTTGATATGTTCATCATTGAGGACATCATAGGAAATGTTGTGTCAGACATCCCAAATCTGAAAAAGGGTATTGATCAACTGGTTCATACTTCACCGGTGAAGGACGCTGATAAAACTAAGTTTTCTAGTCAAGATGAAGTGTTAGTTGAAGACATTCCTTATTAGGATACACCTCACATAAACTTATCAACACAAAATCCTAATCTCTCTCAAGAAGGAAAAGAGGAAGGAAAAAAGACAGAGGAAGAGAAGAGAATAGAGGAAGGAAATGAGGAGGAGAAGAGAACATAGAAAGAAAAAGAGGAAGAAAAGAAAACAAAAGAAGGAAAAGAGGAAGAAAAGAAGATAGAGGAAGAGAAGAGAATAAAGGAAAGAAATGAGAAAAAAAAAAGAAAGAGGAAGGCAAAGATGAAGGAAAGAAATCAGAGGAAGGAAAAGAGGAAGAGAAGAAAGCAGAGGAAGGAAAAGAGGAAGATAAGAAAAAAAGATAACACAATAGTGATGGATACCCCTCCAGAAAAAATAAAATTAGACTTAGATAGGGAAAGTGTAAAGAAAAAGGTAATAATTGTCACAATAACTAGCTCAGAAGCTGAGCCCTTAGAAATTGAAGAAGGAATAGAGGAAGAAGAAGAAGGTGATTCAGTTATAGATATAAAGAAAATGACCCCTAAACAACTGATGAAAGTCTTAGAAAAACTGAGAATCCAAGATGAAAAGGTAAAACTAAGAGAAAAGAAAAAGAAGGCAAGAATCCTCACCTCTGCCAAAACAATTATCTCTGATCTCATCCTGGACATTGTAGTTGATGATATTGCACCCATTATTGATCAGTTGAATACTCTGGTCAAAGCAATCAGTTCAGAGGAAACTGATCTAGAGAAGGTTGCAATAAGACAATATGAAACAAAGCGAGGAGATAACCTAATGGAATAGATATCAGTTGGAAAAGTTGCTCTATCAACAAGAACAGAAGAAGTTAAGACCACACTACAAAAACCTGGTCAACTCCTAATGAAATTTTCAAACTTTCATGTCTTAATCAAAGATTTGGATGATAACAGAAATCAGATTCAAAAGGAGATTCAAGATCTGGTAAGCTCATTTGATCCTCTTAGTAGTTCTACATCAACTTTCACTGAAAAATCAAAATGCTCAATCATCAACTCAGAAAGTTGAAAGATGAAGAAGACAAAAGAAGTCTTAGCATGTTAGAGCTCCAGTGCTATTTAGCACCAATTATAGACTTCATGCAACTAAACATTAATGAGGTGGACCACTTAATTCATGCACCTGACTCCAAGACAGTTGACGATATGGAGGTTCTCATTGTAGTATTACATGGCCACTTTACTACCATGAAACAAATTCAATCTTCATGGGAATCTTCTTTAAAAGTGGCTCAAGAAACCTTTAAAGAGATTTTTTCTTTATTTTGACAAATCATCTTGGATAGTCTTTGCCATTGATGGAAAAAGGGGAAATTTTGGATTTTATGGAGTCTTATCAAGAACAGGGGCCATAGGACCAGCACAATAGTTTGTATAATTTGCCACCAATGCCAAAGGGGGAGTTTGTTGGCATTCTGATGCAATTTTGTATGACTGGTAAATGATATGGTTGTCATTGTTGGCAACATCATCTCCTTAGTCTTCCCAATCCTTAGGGAGTAAGCAAACTGGGTAGTGAGTAAACCAACAGACAGTATGTATACCGACAAGTAGTAGAACGGCAAATAGTAAGGCAATCAGGTATTGCTGAGTAGATTGGTAAGGAAGACGTCCACCAGCTAAGCAAAGACTAAACTAGTACACAAGAAGAAATCGGCCAGACAAGGTTTTGATCAGTTCACCAAAAAGGTCGGTAACCGACAGACTGGTAATGTTTAGTTACAACCAGCTAAATTGAAAGTCTTCTCTCAGTCAACCAACAGACATATCGGCATGTTCGACAATATTGATAGAGATTCCTGCATGATTTCAAAAGTGCAATTTAAGGCTTGACAATGAATTTTTAAAGGTATGTTTTGAAGGGAAAAGTTGGCAAAAGACTTAAGGGTCTATAAATACACATATCTCATTCTTGAGATGGTTATTGTCAAGGTGAATGAAGTTAATGTGAAAAAGTACATAGGGGGAGTTTTAGAGCGTGCAAAGCCATGTTATAGAAGACCGGTAGAGTGGGGTTTCACAGAGCACTAACTCAGGTGATACAGGACCGACAGTGTAGGATTCAAGTACCAACAAACTGACAAAAGGCAAAGTTGTGAAGGACAGGCACAACTGATGCAGACCAAGACTAATGCCTAATTGTGATCTAATCAGGCTAATGTGTAGCTTCTTGTATCTGATCATTCATCTGTTGTTTTGAAATAACTGCAACATAAATCCCTTAACTGGGTGGATATTAACAGGTCCCATTGTATAAATCCCTTAGCCGGGTAACATTTTAACTGATGTTCTAAGTCCTTTAACCAGGCTACCTTTAACAGGGTAAAGGCACTAACCGACATTGATTAAAATCTTTTAACCGGGTGGCACATAACTAGTTTCTTTGTAATCTCCTAACAGGGATGGCTCTTCATCGAGCGTACTCTAGAAGAGTACAAATTTTGTGAGTTTCTACTCACACTGTGGATTTCTCCCTATTGGGTTTCCACAAGATAAATTTATGTATCTTTGTGTATCTTTTCATGTATGCTTAATCTTCTACAGTAAGAGTGTACATTGGTGAATGGTTAATTAGTTCATATTTAAAGAAAAAGTATCAATTAGTAAAAACTGGTAATGTAGTGATTCACCCCTCCCCTCTCAGTATCGGTTGGCACTAACAGTCCTTATACTTCTAAACTATATTGGTTGGGATTCTCTATCTTTTGTGCATTCTGGTTTGGAATTCTTTAAAATATCCCCACATTGTTTCCCCAAAATTATCACCTAAATGCCTAATCATTTCACCTATCTGAACCATGATGGATTTATCCTCAGACCACACAACATTGCCCTTACTAGGAAAGAAATTTTGCACATAGAAAAATATACATACCAGTAATGAGCCATACTTGAATGACCGTTTCTTATCCTTCTTAATTCACTCCATACTTACCAGAATTTTACTTCTGATCATCTCACAAATATCATATGCTGCATCCTTTTTGATGATTCGAAAGGCTACATGTATATCACCGCTCAACATATTGTTCATGTGACTTGATTGATAGACCCTATAACCCAGCACTGTGGAAGTAAATCTCACTTCTGCATCCTCAATATGAGAGATTGTCATTTCTCTCTTGTCACATCAGGATTGAGTCAACTGGGTAACTTCAGTGGCTGATATTGTTCTTAGGGTTAGTGCTTCACCAGTTGCGCTAAACCCTATTACTCTCTAAATTACATCCTTTATAATCTTAATCGGTGCTTCAGCTTTGAGCCATAGAAATTGATCATACACTCTTCTTAATACATACCTAACCTAATCGATAGGAAATTGATTGAGAAAATCAATAGCATTTGACAAACCCTTGGTCTTCAGATGCAAATATTTTTCCTTCAACAGATCATGATTACAAAACCTTTAAATTCACTTCGAATAAATTGGTCTCTAAGTTCTTCAATCTTGCAATGGATGAAGGAGTGAATATCTTCAACCAGTAACACATCAGAGGGCATAGATAATATGGTATCGGTCATGTCAATCTCTCTAGCCTTCATAGGATGCAGTTTAAACTTGGGTTGTGGTTCCTTAAGTGATTCAACCAATACAGGAGTCAATACAGAAGCTACCATGATGAACTTCAAACAAATTATTCAAAACAGGGTTTGAATACCTAGATTACCTTCTCCTCTAGGGTTTCCAATCACCACTATAACGCTGCTTGATCACTTTGCATAAATAGCACTAGCAAGATTTTGATCTCCTTAGGTCACACGAGAGCTCAAGAATGTTCACAAGAAAGCAAGATAAATGGAATGTATTGACATTTCTTTATTTATTCGTTAAGATTTATTGGTGCTTCAATGCAACGGCTAGTTAGTGTAATTTTGACCATTTACAACTTAAGGTACACCAATTTACTTTTTACCGGTTACTTGTTATCGATACCGATACACAAACAACATTTACACTAACCCTCAAAACATTTACCAAATAAGATCTTTAAACAAACTTTTATGCATCTAAACTATGCAGATAGACATAACCTCATATCGGTTGAGGGGATTCAATAATGATCTTACCATACATGTTCCCCCTGAGCATTGGTATGCCTATTTTGAAGAGGAAGTGTCATCACCGATGGATGATGACTTAGTTTTAGAATGAATTTCTCTTTCTTTTCTTTCTTCCTTCTTAATCCATGTCTTTTTCATTTCATTCCTCACTTCTTCAATTGTCTTTTTTCCTTTCAAGTCATTTTGCCCTTTCTTCTTGCCAAACTAGTTCCTGTCTTTAGACCGGTTATAGGATCGGTTCCTACATTCTCTGGCTAAGTGACCAATCTTATGGCAATTGAAACATGCCATAATAGTTGTCCTCTATGGTCCTGCATTATTTTGCTGACCCATTCTCAATCTGCAATTTGTTGCACCATGACCAAAATTACCATAAGTGGAATAGGTGGCATTGAACTAATTACTCCTTTTATTAGGGCTAACCGGTTTGAATGGTGATTTTGATACATTTGACTTGAACATGCACTCTTCAGCTTTGTGTCAATATTTTATTGCATGTAAAGCAATATCCATTAAAGCTTCTTCTATTTGACATGTTGGTAGATCGAGATCTACACTCATAAGCAGTGTGACCATACTTGTGACAATTATGGCAATAACCATCAAAGTCGAAAGACTTCTTTTGACTAACCCATTGATTTTGACAGACATCAGGCTTATGACCCGGTTTGCTACAATGATTGCAAGAAGATTTAGAAAACTTCATACCTTTCATTCCCGAATTGTTCCTTTTATCGCCCTTCATCCTTTTGGATTTAGATTATTCTCCAGTTTCCATAGGACCTATCCCAGAGTAACCAAGAATGGTTGTCTCCTTTGTTCTCCTCTGAGATTTTAATTGTTCATCTATCTTCTTAGAGTTTTCATTAAATTTCCTTAGCTTTTCATTTCTCTCATTTGTAGCTTTCAACTCATTTTTGAGTTGTTCAATCTCTTTCATCATCTTTTCCTTTTCCTCTGTGTTGTCATGCAGATGCTCATGTATGTATTCATTCTCCTAATTGCATCATTTTCTCTTAGGGCTTCTTTAGCAAGCCTTTTGGCTTTTTCAGCTTTTGACAAAGCTTCTTCTGCATCTCTTTTTCTTTCATCTGCATTTCTATTGGCTTCTAATATTTCAGTCATTCTCAGGGCTTGACTTTCATGTTCTCTTTTTAGATATGTTATTTCTTCAGTCAACTTCTTGTTCTTTTCCTTGAGTTTTGAGACTGCTTCTTCTGCTTCTTCAGATCCACTATGTTCAGAGAGTTGATCTATGCTATCCTCACTCTCATTTAGTTGTAGAGCTAGTTCCTTTCTTTTAGCAAGATATTTTCTCAATCTCTCTTCAGCTAAGCAATAATTTCATTAGCTTCATCAATTTGCTTCTGATACCGATATTCCTCCATGATCTTTTCCTCAAGATATCAAGCTTTTCTTTAGAGGATAAAAGCTCTGATACTAATTGTTAGTATTAACCGATGACTGAGAGGGGGGGTGAATTAGTCAAAATAGTTTATACATAATTCAAAAATTCAAACTGATCAGTCTGCAACTATCCTTCCAAAACTACTTAAACATTGCATAGATCATGAAAGAAAAGAACATCAAATAAAAAATATTTGCATGCACAAATGAGCATCACATAACACTAGCAATTATACGTGGAAACCATCAGTTAGAGGGAGAAAACTATGGTGGGATAACCCACAATCTCTTTTACAGCAGTGAAAAAGAGTGCCCTGTTAAGAGCTTACAACCAGTTCTTTCTGAGAAAATCACCCTATTAGAAGTGACTGATATCTGGTTAAGAATACCTTAGAACCTGTTAAATTTCACCATGCTAGAGGATTTTACAACTTCATATCTGAAGTGACTCGGTTAAGAGATTTTACATAAAGAACCAGTTAAGGGATTTACAATGCTGCAATTGTTAGAAGACAACAAAGATGATTGATCTGTTTGATGCACTACCTCTGTCTCATAGATCCACTTTGCATGCTTTGTTCTTCTCATCAGTGGCGGCTTCACTGATTCATACCTCTATCTGCTACACTCTATTTTTCTCCCCCTATTTACATTCACACAGATCTTTTTCACATTTACAACAACAACTATCAAAATGAATGATGTGAATACATTAACCTTTTGTTCTGGCGCCAACTTTCCCTCCAAAAATCAGATTCAAAATAATGTTATCGTGCCTCAAATTACTCTCCAAAAATCATTCTAGGAATATCTGTCAAGACAATTGTTCATGCCAATAAGCCCTTCGATTGAAAATAGAAGACTGTCGATTTAATTGGATGTTATCTGTGTCTATCGGTTGAGACTCCTATATTGTCGGTTGTCGCCTATGTACTGGTCTAATTCTTCTTAACCACTTACCTCGTATATACCAGTCTACTTACTGCTTAGCTGATTACCTCCTACATATTGGTCTAGTCACTGCTTAGCCAATTAACCTCTATATACCGGTCTAGTCACTACTTAGCCAGTTAACCCCTATATACTAGTCTACTCACTGCCGATAGGAATAAGAACTCTTGTTCTTCACTGGTTACCCTTTACTCCTTTACCGATGGATTGTGGAGACTTAGAAGATGATGTTGCCAACAATGACAACCATTTCACCGGTCATACAAAATGTATCATAATGCCAACAGGTTGAGATAAGATGAAGTGGATGGTGGTGGATTGAGGTAGGATGAAGTGGATGGTGCTGGATTGAGGTAGGATGAAGTGGATGGTGGATGGAGATAGGATGAAGTGGATGGTGCTGGATTGAGGTAGGATGAAGTGGATGGTGGGTTGAGATAGGATGAAGTGGATGGTGTTTGATTGAGGTAGGATGAGGGATTATGATTGGATGGAGGATTAGGATTAGATGGAGGAATGAGGTAATATTAAGGATTAAGATTGGATGGAGGATTGAGATAGGATGCGGGATTAGGATTATGGATTGTGTAATAGATTTTGGGATAATGAGATGGTGGATTTGGATTATGGATGTAAGTGGCATTGTTGTTATGAAAAGATAGAGGTTCAAATAGGATCATGGGAGAAGATGTAGGCATGGATGTAGTGTAAGAGGGATACATGGATGTGACATGAGGGAGTTGTGGGTAGAATATATAATGGATTTCCCTTGTCAAAGGTCTGATAAGGATTATACTTGTGGATGCACATGGAGGAATGGTAGGGTAGCTAGGATGAATAGTTGGATTTTGATATCTAATACTTTTTGCAAGCTTGCTAAGGATAAGGGCATCAAGGTTTTGAATTTCATATTCGTCTTGACCAACAAGACTCTCATCATCATCAAAATGGGATGAAGTGGAGGAAAATAAAGGACAACCAAACTCATCATAGTAAATTTGTGACATGACGATTAGTTGATGAGTTGGAGAGATATGAGATGAAAATGGATGATAGGATAAAGCTCAGAATATGATGAATGAAAATCTCAAACTATGATGGGGATTGATTTTGAGGAATTTGGAAAGAGGATGAAGTTTTATGTTCTATTTTGGATGTTTGATGTTTGTACTAATTACTTAGGAATAAGGTAATAACGATGTGACTCTGGTGGCAATGACGATGGATGTCAATAACGATTATGACGATGCAAATTTGCATGATAATGATGACTATGCTAGGATTAGGATAATGATCATGAAGACACAAATTTGAGATTTTGATGGACAATAAGTTTGGACTTCAAACGACTGATTTTTGACTTAATATTTCACAAAAGATAGTTAAGTGACACAAAAACATCACTTGCACAAAAGAAAAGTTTCTGACTCATTTGAGATAATGAGGGCCTAAAGCAGCCCAAGTGTTTACAATTACTAGTCAAAATATAAAGACAAATAAAAAAAAACATCCTAGAGCTTGGAATACGAATACTATTGTTGAATTCCAATTTGGATTTCTCCATATACTGAAACTAAGTGGACAGAAAGAGATTTTGGAGGCATTGACTCCCCCTTACATGAAACACACTTCTCATGCACACCAAAATATCATACCTTGAAGATTCAAAGATCTTGTGAATAGAGGAACATCTTTCTCAACAATGAGTAGTATGAATTGGGGCGGCTTCAGAGGTCCAACCTCCTGCACCAACAAGTATCAAAAGTTTTGGGCTACTAAAAACATTGGTTCATAGCGGGGGAACTTTCAGGGTAAATACTGTGGCTATACATGTGACAAATAGCTCATTTAAGAGATATCCCAGCCTATAGAACATAATTTTTTATGCATCTTCCACACAAGCACTAAGGGATTTTGACTTTCCTCAGGACCACGAAGATACTTGCATGTAGATACTTGTAATGTCCCTTTCTAGCACATGTTGTATGAGATTGTCGTTAGCCTATTTCTCCATGGTCCCATAGGTTAACGAAGACATTTAAGGGATCTTGAGGATATTTGGCATAGATAGTTTTAGCTGCAAGTGATTCTGATGTGTTTTGGTGTGTTTTTGGGATACTTACTATTTATAGTAAGTCAATTGGGCTAGGTTTGGATCCACATAGAACTCATGAATAATATCTTGTTGATGATAGTGTTGATTTTGACTAAACATTTTAATAATGACTTGCGATTATTAATTTATTTAACAGTAAAGTTAAGTTATAAAGTTAAATTAAACATTTAACTTTATTAATGTGGGAACTCAAGTAAAGGGAAAAGTTATTTAAAAATAAAAAGTTCCCTTTCACTAAAAGTACTTGAGGACTTGAATATTATAAATAAAAGTATATCTATTTATCCCACATTGGCTGGAAAAGTGTGCAAGCTCTCCCAAGAAAGTTATAAAAGACTTTTATGAGTTCATTTTCAGCATGCTTGGTTTATAATTTTTTCTCATGGAGAATTTGGAAGCTTTGGCTTTTAGCAGGTTTGAGGATGGAAACCCATTGTCAATTGGAGATATAATTCAGGTATCTCACTTGTGTTTCACATTTTCAGAAATGAAGGTACTGCCGATCATTTTTCTAGGGTTTGGAAGAGGAGTTGGTTTGTTTGGTGAAGGCTTGCTTGGATGAAGATTTTGGAGAGTTTTCAAGTTTCTTGGAAGTTTGATTGATTAAGGGATTTGAGGACATAATCCCTCATTGCTAACAATTTCTATGCTATTGCAATACATAGTTTGGAGATTAATACATTTTCAACATTCCAAAAAAATCATTGTGCACAAACAACTTTCCATGTTAGAGATTTTGATGCATTTATAGCCAAGATTTGGAAGGGCAATTTCAAAGGAAGACAATAAAGTTTATTTTTTGAGTTTATTTGCATTGTTGAGATGTACATTTCAATTGTTGGGAGCTATAATTTCATTGTTAGGGCTGATCTTAACACTGTTGGGTCGTACCTATCTGTAGCTGCAACTTTGCTGGCTATCCCATAAAATCCCTATCAACCTTCAGCTGGCTGGAGATTAGAGTCTTGTTGTTGTCGCAACCCTTGGAGAAGGTATTTTGTGACTTTGGGGGTCCTTTTCTTATTTTGTAGCTGAGTTGGTGCTAGACATCTCTATGTATTTTTAGTCTGGGACATCGTCTAGGGTTTAAAATTACAGATTTGAATTTAAAAATACTTAATAAGGACTGCATCTTATGGGTATATCACAATATGATTTTCTATGAAATTTCCTTGATGAAAAGTAACTTGAACTATTGAATCAGATTTTCAAATTCAGATATAGTGGTGTTGTTGAATATTCTACATTTTCAATTGTTAGATTATAACTGTAAGTCTATTAAATGCATTTACTTTAAACACATGCCATCTATATAAACAAAAATCAGACTATAAGGTGAATGCATGCCAAGTGTTTGACAAAATGTCAAACAACTCAAACTGAAAAATTTAGGTTAGATTTTGCACGGACATTACAATGGTATCAGAGTAGGTGTATGTTGACATCTTGAAGGGTTAATAAAAAAGATGAAGACTTATAAATAACTAATAGAAGATTTTCAATATTTGTGTGAGCATCTTGGTTGGTTTAGATCCATCTTCAAAAATAAATCAGAATAAAAAAAAGAAAAAAAACTTTTTTAGGGACAAAATTCAAAAGGTTAGCAAGAATGAATTAAGAAGAAAAAACTTATGCTTCTCGTGCAATAAAGATTGGAAGCCTAATCATGAATGCATGGGTGAAAGGTTATTGGAAGAAATCCCATCTACTTCCTGGTCTTTCTTTCCATCATTTCAAGAAGAAATACTTGAGCTCAATACAAGTTTGCTTCAAAAAGATCATTTGAATGGGGAAGTTGATTCTAAGCATGAAGTTGACTTTTCATGTGTATCTACCAATGAAGATTTTTTTGAAGATAAGTTAGCTAGAGAAGTTGTATATGGTAAAGAGGAGGATAGATTCCAATATAATGAATCAACTGTTTCTTCACGCAATAATTGCATGAGCCTCTTTGTGGGTAATTTGGAGATTATCCTTGACAATTTCAGGAAGGTAATGGTTTATTTTGATGACTCCATGAGTCATGCTACTGCTTCCCCACTTTCCCCATGTAAAATTTTTTACCCAAATGATAATGGCGATTTTGTGATTGAATCTAACACTTCTCTACTTCTAAATCAACAAGTGAAAGGAAGAAATCACAAAAGACGAATTTGATGAGAGTCAAAACCTTCAAGGTCCATTGACTACTTCATTGTATGGAGAAGAAGTAGTTCATAAGTAGAATCCTAGTGAGCCTGATGACTTGGAGGATGCACATCAAATTGGGACAGCCATGAAGACACAATGGATAGGTATGCGACTAATTCTAATCTTAACATGCAATATAGCAAGAATTCATTACATTGTTTGATCATGACTGGACAAGACATTTCTCGATATCTGTTGAAAATGAAGTGCAAGTTTTTATCAAAATTGGATAGCATTCATGTTGACGGGTGTTTTGACACACTCACCAACAGTCAGGTAATTTATGTGAACACTCGCCACCTCTCCTAAAAAGCAGTAAGTTTTGGGAAACTAACTACTCCAAGGTCTCTATAGTAGGGTCTCAATAGTGATGGGCAACTTAATGGTTGATGCGATTGTACCTGTCAAGGGGCTCGCTGGTTGGAACAACTTCGAATTACCTACTTTTTTTTGTATTTTCAGATTTGGACTCTCTAAAAATAAACAACAAAAGATAGATCAGGGGAACAAGGAAATAACAATGAAATTGATACAATAACAACTGAATGATCTATATGGTCAGAATTGCATAACCCAATATTATCAAAATTACTAAATCAACATTCAAATGACGAACTCTAGAAAATATATAAAGTCAGATAACTTCACATACCAATGAAAATGAATATCATCAAGCCAATAATCAGCCTATAAATTTAATCCTCATATACCATTTACATGCACAATATGATTCATAAAATACCAAAGTATCCAAAAGAATTAGTTACTGATTCAAATAATAGAGGTTACCAGATAACAAAGAACATAACCATATAGAACACACAAGTAGATCAGGAAATACACAAGCTTCTTTTTGTATTAAAATTCAAAGAGTATCACAAAATCTTCTAAACTCATAAAAATCTGCATAAAATCTCTAAAAAGAATCTCTAAATTGGACCTCAAATCATCAATTCGTGGACCCTTACAATGAATCAAAATTTCTAATTTATAGAGCTTCAAGGCCTAAATTTTGGAAATTAAAGCTATCTAAACTAAAGACTACAAAAACAAAGAGCCGCAGTTGACATGCAAGTCTCTTCCTTAAACTCCGGCAAAACTACCAATTAACTATTACTACAAAATATGCATTTCCGAAATTGGCCATTACAACCATGCAAAATTTGCCCAAAAATTGAAGTTAGTGTTGTACAATAGTTGAACTCTCAGCCTTTGTGGTAACCAAAAATATCTTCAAAAAGTAGTAAAAATTACATGTGTGGCAACTATATGTTTATCCTTTACTCCTTTTATAGCTCTTATAGTTACTGATAAAACACGCAACTATATCTTCAGGAGGATCGACAACACAAGAAATCCAGAACCTAGACTTCTTCAAAATTTTCTTTGCCTGGTCCCATCTGCTAACCAATTTATCAATTACTCCCTCCGCATGTATACACTAAGAAGTAAAAAATGAGTACCTTTCAATTAACTCTATATTAACCTCCAATGTAGGTGCAAAATGATGAGCTGCATACTGGTCCCATTTGTTGGCATTGCATAAAGATTGCATTAATGAAGTATAAGTGTTGTTATTGATGTCAATTGTAACCGGTAATGGAGTTGTATTGCAATTGGTAGTTGAGCAGTGAAGGGAACTGGTATTACTATTGAAGCAAAGAGATCAACCGGTAACCCTAACCATTTGATATTTCGAACCCTAATTGATGGAGCTTGGTGAATCGGTTAAGTTGATCTATGATTGAATGGTGATCGGAGATGATTATGCCATGTATGTATGATGCATGTGATAAGTTTCAAAGTGGTTTTGGCATGTAGAGACAACTATTTTATCTTGGGAATGAGCAAGTACATTGCATGAAGTGGAAACTACGTGATGAGTTACAAGATCCAATGTGCAGTGATCCAAGAGCGGTCGAGGTTGTCTAGTACAATGTGCGGATGATTGCTATGTAATCCAATGGTCATGTTTGAACAAACATGTTTGTAATCTCTATGACATCTTAGGTTTTGTGATGTGTTACCGACCTATTGTTTTGCTTATAAGGTTGATGAGTTATTTTGTAGTAGTGTTGGAAATTTTGGTTAAGTGTGTCAGTGTGATTGATTTTTGAACCAAAAGGAGCATTTTTAAGATGTGTGAAGGTGGATAGGAGAATAAGAAGGATATGATCAAGAAGATTCATGCTATTACCAGATTAGCAAAAACCCTATTGTTTTCTAACAATTACAATAGTTAAATCCCTTAATCGGGTAAGCTTTAATAGGCTTGGTTATTTCTAAATCCTCTAACCAGGTGATCCATTAGCTTGGATTTGAAATCCTCTATCGAGGTTACTCCTAACATGGTATTTCCTTTAATAGGGTATTGTAGTCAATCCCTTAACTGAGTGGTCCTTAACTAGATCCGTTCCTAATAGGACACTTTTTTTATAAAGATTCTAACAAGGCTTGGCTCCTAACAGGGTGAACTTCAGAAGAGTTAAAAATACTTATGGGTATTCATCCTCACCATGGTTTTTCCCATTTGGGTTTCCACATCAAAAATCATTGTGTCAAGTGGTGAATGGTTTTTGTGGTTATGCTTTGATATGGTTAATTTGTTTAACTGGTAAAGCCACTTAGATGTGTTAAGATGACCAGAAGTGATTTGAAATGTGTTATTACTAATGTTAGTAAGGTGGTTTGATGTTTTGGTTAAATATTATGTGAGTTTCAGATCTATTACACTGTTATATTGGTATTCTAGCCAATCGGTAAACTTGACAGTGCAGTTGCAATTTGTAGTACAATGTTTGAACCGGTTAGTTGATTTATGAGTTGGGTTTGAGTTTGGTGAAAATTTACTTTGTTTTCTATCTACTGATTCACTGCCCCCCTCTCAGTAGTTGACCAGATCATTATTGATTCATCATATCATCAATTGGTATCAGAGCGTTTTAGGTCCTCTTGTGTTTAAGCCTAACAACTTGAGGTAAAGATCTAGAAGAACATGATGAACAAAGAAGGTCTAAAGTTCAAGAGGGAAACTACATAATATTGAGTGATAGGATGAAGATCTATATCAAGAGCTTAGGAAGCCAATATTGGGAACATATTGTTACCAAATATAGCTTGCCTAGTGGGATTTTGTCATATGATCAAAAGAATGAGCAATAGGAGAATAATCAAGCATTGGAGACCACTATTAGTTCTTTGTCCGATTCAGAGTATGTTGATGTCCATGGTTTGGAGACTACTTTTGAAGTATGGAAGAAACTTGAAGATATCTATAGTAGTGATGAGCATGTGAAGATTGCCAAAGAGGAGAGTCTAAGACGTAAATTTGATAACATGCGGATGGCTGAAGGTGAGAATATTAAATAGTATGGTGATTGGATCAAGGAGATAGTCATTGAGATCAAAAGTGTTGGTGGTAAAGTGGAGGATACCATAGTGGTTAGCAAGGTGTTGAGAACCCTTCTACTGGTCTACACTATTCGAGTTGCAACCATTTAGGAACTCAAGTCTATTGATAAAACAAAGGTAACTCTTGACTCCATCATTGGTAAACTAACTACATTTGAATTAAATGGTTATAATGGAAGTGCTCAGAAATTAGAATTTGCATTTAGAGCTATAGTTTCTAACCCACCGGTAAGGAAAAGAAGAGAAGCTAGTCACAGTCATGAGTCCAGATCTAGTAGAGAAGTTGATGATGAAGATAGTCTGATTGATCTTGAAGCATTGTTGGCCAAATGGTTACCCAAAGGTATCGGTAAGTACAAAGGTAAATTACCTTTGATGTGCTTTGCATGTAATCGGATTGGACATATTGTGGTTAACTATCCAAATAGAGATAATGAGCAGAAATGTGAGAAGTATAAGAAGTACAAAGGAAAAGGTAAAATAGATTGTCTCATTGCAGTGGATGGAGAAATCACAGATGAGGAATCTGAGGGAGGTGCAAATGAGGACATTGTCTTTGTTGCCATTAAAGAAGAGACATTAGATCAGAAGGCATTAGTCTCTCGCATGGATAGTTCTGATGATTGGATTATAGACAGTGGTTGTTCACACCACATGACCGGTGATCGGAGTAAGTTTCTTATTGTGAAGGAATTTTATGGAGGTGTTGTGAGATTTGGAAATGACTCACCCTACATGGTAAAAACAAATAGAAACATCTAGATCTTAATGGAAAAAGTAGTGCAGATGATGTCTACTGGGTTGAAGGATTGAAACACAATCTTTTGAGTGTTGCTCAACTTAATGACAAAGGTTATCGACTGGAATTCAAGAATGGAATGTGCAAAATATATGGAAGAAAATGTGAACTGATTGCAACTGGAAAACAAACAAAAGGTAACTTGTTTCACCTAAATTCTAAAGTAAATAGCTTCTTTATTGAAAAATTAGAAGATAGTTGGCTTTAGCATCGAAGATTTTGTCATCTAAATTTTGATAACATTGTAAAAGTCAGTAAGTCCAAATCGGTAAGAGGTTTGCCTCAGTTGGAGAAAATGGTGAATGCTCTATGTAAGGAATGTCAATTAGGGAAGATGACATCCTCAACTTTTAAGAGCAAATCTTTCTCAATAGAACATTTGCTAGATTTGGTTCATACAGACCTCTGTGGACCAATAAGGACTAGGAGTATTGAAGGTAATTGGTATTTTATGACCTTCACTGATGATTGCTCAAGAATGATGTGGGTCACATTATTGAAGGACAAAACAAAAGCCTTTAGCAAGTTAAGGCATTCAGAGCCTTAGCTGAAAAGGAAAGTGGAAAGAAGATAAAGTGCTTAAGAACTGATCAAGGTGGTGAATTTACTTTAGAGGAATTCACTAGATACTGTGAAGATAATGGAATTAAGAGGCAACTTTTTACACCTAGAACACCACAACAAAATGGTATTGCAGAGAAGAACAACTGGTCAGTTGTTGAAGTTGTGAGAACTATGCTACTACAAGGAGGTGTAGCTAAGACTTTCTAGAGAGAAACTATCAGCACAACTATCGATACAATGAACCGTATATTGGTTAAAAGAGGTAAGGATAAAACTCCTTATGAATACTGGTATGGTAGATCACCTAATGTTAGTTACTTTAAGAGTTTTGGGAGTAGATGTTTTATCAAGAGAGGTGACTATGTTGGTAAGTTTGATGCTAAGAGTGATGAAGGCATATTTCTTGGTTACTCTACCAAGAGAAAATCCTACAAATGTTAGGTCATTGAAAGTGCTAATGTCCAAGTGGATGAGTATCCTGAAGATACAAGAGAAACCAATGAGGAGAAGAAGAAAGATGAACCTTACATTCTGATTTTGGAGCTAGAACTGGTGAAGCCAGAAGTTGGTGAAATAAATGCTGCAACACCAGTTCAACTGGAATAGGCAGATTCTGCAGAAGATGAAGATAGTGAGGAAGAACCTGACAATCATGATCATGTTATTCTAAGGTATGTAAGACTCAATCATAGTCCTGATCAGATTATTGGAGATAAAGATACTGGTGTGTTAACTAGAAGAAGAATTAGAGAGAATTCTTGTATGATCTCCACTATTGAGCCTAGAACAACAAAGGAAGCTTTTGGAGATGATCACTAGATCAAGGCTATGGAGGAAGAGCTTGACTAGATTGAGAAGAACAATACATGGACCCTAGTACCCAGACCGGTGAAAAGAAGTAATAGGTACTAAATGGATATTTAGAAATAAACTGAATGAAGATGGAATAGTAGTCAGAAACAAAGCCGGATTGGTATGCAAAGGATATGCACAGGAAGAAGGAGAAGACTATGGCAAGACATTTGCACCAGTTGCTAGATTGGAAGGTGTTAGGAATCTAATTGCATTTGCATTTGCAGTTGCTAGATTGGAAGGTGTTAGGATGTGAAGTCAACATTTCTAAATGGAATACTGGAAGAGGAAGTCTACATTGGAGATGATCACTGGATCAAGGCTATGGAGGAAGAGCTTGACTAGATTGAGAAGAACAATACATGGACCCTAGTACCTAGACTGGTGAAAAAAAGTAATAGGTACTAAATGGGTATTTAGAAATAAACTGAATGAAGATGGAATAGTAGTAAGAAACAAAGCCAGATTGGTATGCACAGGAAGAAGGAGAAGACTATGGCAAGACATTTGCACCAATTGCTAGATTGGAAGGTGCTAGGAATCTAATTGCATTTGCTAGATTGGAAGGTGTTAGGATGTGAAGTCAACATTTCTAAATGGAATACTGGAAGAGGAAGTCTACATTGAACAACCAGATGGTCATGGTTTGAGTGATGCAAAGGATATGGTGTGCAAATTACACAAGGCACTATATGGTTTGAATCAAGCACCTAGGGAATGGTATGAAAGATTGCATTCTCACTTGGTGAAGATAGGTTTTCAGAGAACCAGTGAAGACAACAATATATATCTCAAGATTGAAGGAGATAAGATACTGGTTAATGAGGTATTTGTGGATGATATTATTTTTGGAGGCAATGATGACATGTGTGATGACTTTGCAAATGAGATGAAAAGTGAATTTGAGATGTCTCTGGTAGGAGAGATAAAATTCTTTATAGGTTTGCAAATTCAACAGATGAAGAATGGTATCTTTATCACACAGTCCAAATATGTGAAAGAGGTATTGAAGACATTTGGAATGGGAGACTGTAAACCAGTTGGATGATGTTGCATCAGTTGATGAAAAGGAGTACAAGTCTATGATAGGGAAACTACATTATGTTGTTCACAGTAGATCGAATATTGCTCATGTAGTTGGATTAGTTGCTAGATTTCAGAAGAACCCAAAGGAGACACACATGGTAGCAACTAAAAGGATATTCAAATATCTGAAAGGTACTATTAATTATGAATTATGGTATCCATATGCAGGTAAATGTGATTTGAAAGTCTATATAGATGTAGACAGGGAAGGAAATATTGATGATAGGAAGAGTACAACCAGACGTGCATTATTTCTTGGAGGAAGGCTTGTATCTTGGAGCAGCAAGAAGAAAAGTTGTATATCACAGTCAAATGTTGAAGCTGAATATGTTGCAGCGTATATGAATTGTACCCTATCAATCTGGATGAAACACATTCTGGAAGGATTCAAGTTGAAGATTACAGAACCGGTAAGGATTTTTTGTGATAACACTAGTGCAATAAATATTTCAAAGAACTCGGTGTTGCATGTTAGAACCAAGCATATAGAGTTGAAATATCTTTTCTTGAGAGAGAAAGTGCAAAGTAAAGATGTGTTACTGGAGCATGTATCTACTAAGGAACATCTAGCGGATATCTTTACTAAACCTTTGCCTAAGGATACTTTTAAGTATCTTAGAGGTTAGCTAGGGGTTGTGCCCCTACATGAGGTCAATTAAGAAGATGTGGAAGACATCAGTCCCAGAGCTTATTGAAGATCTTGAAGCAGGATTGGTGTATAGTGGAGCTACTCCACAGGGGGAGCAGCTAGTTGTAGAATAGTGAAGTATGAAACTATATGTTTTACTTTCACTTTGGCATTGTTGTCAAAGGGGGAGAAGAACTATAGCCAGTTACCAGGATGACATGGAGACTAAGTTGAAGGAGAGTACATGAAAAAATGTAAACAAAGATTCCTATACCTATGTATGTGCGTTACTCTCAATCATCACAATCAAAGGGTATTGATATTTGTATTTCCATCAATGCCAAAGGGGGAGATTGTAGGCATTGCATGAAGATTACATTAATGAAGTATTTGTTATCATTGATGTCAATTGTAACTAGTAATGAAGTTGTATTACAACCGGTAGTGATGCAATAATGCAACCGGTAGTTGAGTAGTGAAGGGAACTGGTATTACTATTGAAGCAGAGAGATCAACCAGTAACCCTAACCGATGGAGCTTGGGGAATCGATTGTGTTGATCTATGATCGAATGGTGATTAGAGATAATTATGCCACATATGCATGATGCACGTGATAAGTTTCAAAGTAGTTTTGGCACGTAGAGATAACTGTTTTATCTTGGGAATGAGCGGGTGCATTGCATGAAGTGGAAACCGCGTGATGAGTTACAAGATCCAATTTGCAGTGATCCAGGAGCGGTCGAGGTTGTCTAGTACAATGTGTAGATGATTGCTATGTAATCCAATAGTCATGTTTGAATTGATATGTTTGTAATCTATATGAGATCTTAGGTTTTGTGATGTGTTACTGACCTATTGTTTTTCTTATAAGGTTGATAAGTTGTTTTGTAGTAGTGTTGGAAATTTTGGTTGTGTGTCAGTGTGATTGATTGCCAAACCATAAGGAGTATCTATAGAATGTGTGAAGGAAGATAGGAGCATAAAAAATGATTTGATCAAGAAGAGTTGTGCTATTACCAAATCAACAAAAACCTTGTTGCTCTCTAACAATTACAATAGTTAAATCCCTTAACCGTGTAAGCTTGAATAGGATTGGTTCTTTCTAAATCCTATAACCAGGTGATCCATTAGATTGGATTTGAAATCCTCTATAGTTCTTACTCCTAATAGGGTATTTCCTTTAACAGGGTATTGTAGTAAATCCCTTAATCGGGTGGTCCTTAACCGGATCTGTTCCTAACATGACATTTTTTTTGTAAAGCTTCTAACAAGGCTTGGCTCCTAACAGGGCGAACTTCAGAAGAGTTCAAAATACTTTTGGTATTCATCCCCATCATGGTTTTTCCTATTTGGGTTTCCACATCAAAATCATTGTGTCAAGTGGTGAATGGTTTTTGTGGTTATGTTTTGATATGGTTAATCTATTTAACTAGTAAAGCCACCTAGATATGTTAAGATGACCGAAAGTGATATGAAATGTGCTATTAATATTGTTAGTAAAGTGGTTTGATGTTTTGGTTAAATATTATATGAGTTTCACTCTATTACACTGTTATATTGGTATTCTGGTCAATCGGTAAACTTGACAGTGCAGTTGCAGTTTGTAGTACAGTGTTTACACTAGTTAGTTCAATGATTGATTTATGAGTTGGGTTTGAGTTTGGTGAAAGTTTACTTTGTTTTCTATCTACTGATTCACCCCCCTTATATGTAGTTGACTGGATAGTTATTCATCATATCATCACCATTGATCTAACACTACACCTTCCTTCAGGCGACCATCTCTCAAAACGTCATGACCATATGCCCCTAGCAACTTCTTTACAAAATTCTCATATTTACCAATTGCCTTCAAAAGAGGGGCACGTGCCTCCAAAATACTTGACCTACACTTCTCAACAACTTCTATTACAAAGATATAAGATTTCAAGCTATCAAAATCATCTCCTCCCAACAAATCTTCATTTTTAATCACTTCTTCACCCAAGGCCAATATTTTACCCAAGTTTTAACACTGCTTGGTGAAGTCTCTAATTCTCACTTCCCAATTTGCTGAGAAGTCTCATATTTCTTTCTCCATTTTGAGGACCCTTTCATATATTCTCATTGTTTGTTGTAGAAAAAGATTTACCTTAGAAATGTTATCTTTCACCCATGATTTTGTAGTAGTAGCTACTTTCCTTATTTCAATCAAGGCTCTTACATCACCTTCTGGGAGTGATGATATGGATGATAGTCTATCATAGACCTTTGAATCCAAAGTCTTCCCCATATCCACCTGCAATTGTTTATACTGTTCTAATTGCACCTTTACCTACAACTAGGAGTTATGCTCCTTCTCCATTCTGCTCCTCACTGTACTAGTAGAAAATTCTAAAGTGTCAAGCTCTCCCCACTTTGTCTATTTCCCAAGCCTAACCTGTGATACTTGATATGTAGAAGGAGCTTCCCCTTCAGCATCCACAAGGGATGCAATATCGGTGATTACTTCACCAGAGCCAGTTCTAGATAAATGATGAATCATTTTGGCCTTCTTTGTTTTCTTTGTCTCCTCTGTAATAGCCTGGTGTAGTGAGAGTTTAGGAAGCACCACCTTTTGTTTCTTATTAAAAGTGAAGGTTAACCACTGTGGTGTTCCTTCATTTGTACTCCCCCCTTCGATGGTTACCTGTGTTGTCACCCTTCCAACTTCTTGTGACTATTCCTCCTCTTGTTGCTGCTCTTCTTCTCCAACATGTGTAACTAGAGGAATTTGGGTTTCTCCATGGGTAGGTTGTAGTGGTATGGAAATTTGTTGTTATTGTGAGAAAATTTGTTGAGCCAAGTTTTCTTGTAGAGCATGATCAACATCAAGCTGTTGTTGATACTCTTCCAATTTCTTGCTCACTTGCTCGCTGAAGTCTTTGGTTGGCTCTTGATCTTTTTGCTCTATTTCTCCACCTGTGATATCTTTCAATAAGTTTTAAACATTCCATGGAGTGAGAACAAGTCTCTCATCATGTTCTTCATCATGCCCTTGCCCCATTTCCCCCTCTTCATCTTGCCACTACCCTTACTGACCCTGATCATCTACGTCCATAGGGGTTACCTGTATAAGTTCTGATACCTTTTGCATGGGATGCTCTCTTTGTTTCTCTGCACTAGGAGTCATCCTTTTCCTCTTCTTGGGATCTACCTTCTTTGGTGTTGACTCAACCTTGATGGACTTGTAAAACACTAAGAGGGGGAGTGAATCAGTGACACCAAAATAGTACTACTTTAAACATTGATTGGTAGATAAAATTAACAAGTTTGTTAAACAATATGCATGCAATCAAAAATGATATAAAAACATCCACCATAACACAAGTGTTTATACGTGGAAAACCCAAATAGGTAAAAACCACAGTGAGATAGGACTCACAAGTTAACTATCTATAGTAATAGATAACTGATCGGTTAGGGTCTACAAATGCTCTGCTAGGAGTGAATCTTATTAAAGACCCCAAAGCTTAGTTAAAATCTATACCCTATAAAAGATAGTACACTATAAGGAGTAACCTTGGTGGAGGATTTCTAAATCCAAACTAATGGATCACCTGGTTAGAGGATTTGAACAATGAATCTTTTTAGAGCTTACCCGGTTAGGGGATTTGACTGTTGCAATGGTTAGAAAATAATAGGTGATGTGATCTAGTGATAGCACAAATTGCTTGTATAGATCCTCTTCTGCGCACTTAACTCCTCTTTACCAACATACTCTGCGACTTAACATTTCTACCTTTACACATAGTATATCACTTTCGCTCATATAAAAATAATTCATTGTGATGTCAATATATAGACATTTTAGATTTCATGTCGGCCTCTAGAATTCATAACAAAATTACCTAGGTGTAGTTTATCTGGTCAAGTGATCATAACTCATCACAAAAATACCGCCAAATCTTGTTGGTGAGGATAACTCATCATGACTTGTGATAACTCATCACACAATCAACAAATACCAGTTGGAGTTAAACATATAAACCATAACCCATGATGCTCCTGTGATAATCTCCACTAGATCTCCATTTTGCTACTGAGTTATGTTGATCTACTGGTTGTCTGGTTGTCTCCTATGCATATACCGGTTGTCACCAAGTACTGGTAAGAAATAAACCTTTAGTATACCAGTTGTAGTATAAACAACTTTGAGTTACATCGGTAGACAATATGAATATATGTGTGTGTGTATGTGTTTCATCAATGACAACATATGATGAATTCATTATAATTATAATCAAGCCAACAATCTCCCCCTTTGGCATTGATGGCAACACTTAGAAAATTTTATAGTAATACTGCTAAGCGTGCTTACAAAAAAAATATACACATATACACATACTCCACCTTACTACATACATCATACAAAATTTTCAAAAACACACATACATATTTCTACTCTCCCTTTGACAACAATGCCAAATTGAAAAGTAAAAAATATATATATATATAGAAAAGTTTGTATCAAAATATTTTACATATACAAAAACTTGAAAGACTGAATCAAGAATTAGGCATTCGCAAGTCTCATGAAAATAACATTAAAGTTCCTCTTCAACTATGATAGGGAATGTTTTCATGTTTCCAGCATGTTCTGAGTGTACTCAAGTGTAGACATAATCTGTGTATGGAACTCTTCCATGAAATCAAGTGTATAGGTTTTTGAAGTAGCTAAAATAGCTTCTGCATTCTTGTAGGCTCTCTGTAGTATGTCCACTTGGGATGTGAGTAGACTCTTCGATTCCTTCAGTGACCAGAATCTTTTTGCTTTCTCAAGATCATAGGTATCCAACCTATTATGCAAATCATCCACATATTTGCTAAAAGAAAAAATACAGTCTTGGAGTGGTACATATGCATTGCATATCTTTTCTATCTCTTGCTCTGTTTCAGTTTGCCTGTTAGTGATATCAAAATAAAAGAATAAAATATTAGAAGTAGAAGCAAGATATATGCCTCCTGTTTCAATATCTTTACTTAACAAATATTTATTCAAAGATAGAGCAAGTTTCCCTATATCAATTGCTTTTATAAGCTTCTCTCCATGCCTTTTCCTATAACTCTTTTCGGCATAAGTTTGTGCCACTTCTTGAAGTGACTTAATTTGGTCAAATGCATCAGCAACCAATTGACCAAGTTTTCTAATAGGGGTTGTCAGATGTCCAATAGAAGTTTCCGGTAGTAGACTTGATAAAATATCTATTGCATTCTGAATTGTTTCAACTTCCATTCTTTTCTCTTTGAGTCTCTTCTTGTGAGCTCTAGATTGCATGACAATTACAATCTTCATCATTTCAAATGCACTCATATTATCAACAATTATAGGCCCTGATATGCCTAATGAGTCATCATCATCTTCATTAGTTTTCTGAATAACTAATGCTTTTGTCAGTTCAATAGATGTTACCTTAACAATTTCTTTCTCTTGTCCTTTCTGCATTTCTTGTTTAGAAGTCTGTGTGTCAATATTTTTATGAGATTCCTTCTGAATGTTCTGCAAAACCGGTGAGGATTGGGGTTTCTCAAGTTGTTCCTTTGCAGGTGGAACATTCACTCTTGGTTGAGTTGTCGGTTTCTCAACTAAAGTAACTTGTAAAAGAATGATTTTAGGTGGCTGCATATCTGGTACAATGATGTCTCTAGATAGATTAATTGTCTCTTGAATATCATCAACAACTTGGATGATAGTGTCATCCTTCTTCTTGATAGGATAGACCACATCAGCTTGCACAATTTCTTCTTCATCCATTTCAAGTCTATCAATAGTATCTTGTTCATCCTTAGAAGAATGTATAAGATCTTCTGAATGTTTGATACTTCGAGCAATATGATGAGTCTCAGTCTCAACAGTTTGCACTTTTCCATTGATTAGCTTCAATCTCCTTGATTTGTAGGGAAAATGAACTTTATACTTATCAACCAACTTATTCAACTCATCTTTTGACAATTTAGGAAAATATTGCACAAGTACATCATTGATGATTCCTTTTTCTTTCTTTACAATTTCCTCCCATTTATTTAAAATTATAGTATACAAGGTGATGCTCTGCAAAAAGGATTAGAATAGTGATGGAAACACAACAACACAAGAAACAAGTTCAAACGTTAGTGTTAGCAAGAAAGATTATCCCGAGCAAGCATATCAAAAGAGATATTAAACATGAAATGGAAAGCATGCAAATATAAGAGATAAACAACACTCCTCCAAATGATAACCAAGATGCTCATAGCTGCTCCTCCCTTGTTCCTCTCCTCTCGAAGTTCTACATGAGTGTAGCTCTCAACTTTGCACTACTATGGAAGTCTTATGGAGATTCAAGATTGAAGATGATTATGAAAATATAAAAATGCAAGCTAGCTAGAAATGAGAGAAAATGAATTAATTAAGCTATTATCAATTTTAACCAAAAGATAATGTGGATTGTGATTTTAAACTAAAATGCTCTCTCAAATTCACTATAACTTAGATGCATACAAGATTTCTAGATTTGGATTATGAAGGAATGGACTCTATTTATAGGAAAAATAGAGAAATGGATGGTTGAGATTGAGTAATCTCAACAAGGGTCAGGATTGATATTTTATGATCCATGTGAAGGCTTTCAACCCAATCCCAGGATAACAAATGTCAACATGAGATGGCTTGAGAGGAGAGGGAAGAAGCATTAAATGCTTTACATGACTTGAAGGTTAACTTGGGAGGTAAGGTTAGTGTTTAGTTGAATGAATAAAGCCATTATCTAATAAATAATCCCTTTATCCAATGGATAAACTCTTGTGCAAGAGTTAGTGGGGATAACCATGGTCAAAGCAATAAATGCTTGAAGAGACCCATGAGTCAAATGGAGGTTGAGTTAGAGGTAAAACCTCTAACCACATGAGCAAGTGGAATTAACCATAAATAGTTATGTAAGAGCCATTAATGGTCATGTAAGAGCCATTAGTGGTTTGGAAGACTTTAGATGTTAGCTTGTTGAATACATAAAGCATTAAATGCTCTTAAAAGACTTTAGAGGCTTTGAGAAGTGACTCCAAGTTGCTTAGGAATGTGACAATATTTAGGAGATGGATTAGGCTAATTAGGAATGGTTAGAAGAATTTAGAAAGTGGTTAGAAGAGTCTAGAAAGGGATTTAGGATTGCAAGTGGGTTTGGTGGGTGAGGGAAAATAGAATTTTATTTAAGATAAAATTAATTTATTTCAATTGTGGTTGCAACTTGCATGTTAGGAACCGGAAGGGCAACAGAGGGGGGGGGGGGGGGTGAATCAGTTGTCAATGAATTATAACCCAATCATAATTTAATTAAACTTGATACTTAATATCGGTAAACTAAACTTATTGTCGATTAACAGATTAGTAGTTAATATCAATACCGATGAAACTTAATGTATGAAACAGAAAGAGAAACAACATCCACAACACATAACACGTAGATTTTGACATGGAAACCCTGTAAAGGGAAAAACCACGATGGGAAACCTTACCCACAATCAGATGATACTACTGTAGATAGTACGTGTATATAAATGGGGTCTGCACATGCAGTAAGGCCAACCGCCTAGAGCACACTGCTCAAATCAGAGTCACAATGACTACAATAGGATGGTTAAATCCTAGAATAATGTACTGATCAAAATAGCATCTCCAATGTTGGATTCAGTACCTGTTAAGCGGTGATAAACACCTTCAAACCTTCCTTGAACCTTCTCAATGGTCTACTCATATGATCTTCAATATTCACACATACCATGTTACAATACCATACCATAACCATATCCTATATGTTATCTCACAAATGAGATCTTACATATATACAAAACCTAAGACCAAATGTGTAGGTTGGCTCACTAAGAATATTACAATTAAATCAATTAAAAATAAGTCTTGATGCGATGCATCATGTCGGCTCAATACATTTATAATAATATTCAATCAATAAATCATCTCCATAACGTGTCGTGCTGATCTAGAATAGATAACGCATATTGGTCCATAACCTAGACCAATCTGCCGGTAACAACAAATATGTCAACCCGATTAGAGCAATAACCAAAACACCAGAACCAAGTATCCAAACCATGTCTTCGACATAATCAAGTGATCTCCAGATGATAACAAGTCATCATTAGTGCTAGTGAACCATATAACCTACCAGTGAGCATATACCGGTGACTGTGCGTAAGTCACTGACCTTACCGGTGAACACAATGTGCTAGTTCAATAGTAAACCAATATAACCATAATGCTAAATCAACAATGTAGATCTCTAGAAGGATAAGTGTTGACATTTATTGCAAAACTAATGCAACACATCCATAATACCAACAATCCCCCCCTTTGGCATTGATGGCAACACTAGATGGAAAAACATCTAAGTGCCAAAGCAGAATGCCAAAAAAACCCCAAAACCAACAATATCCAGAATAGATCAATACCAGAAATCAAAATCAAAATACAAAGAGTATATATCTCTCCCCCAATGAATAATATCTCTAAAACAATAATTTTTTTCCATAGATCTCTCTCCCAAGAATGTTTTTCCATAGATCTCCCCCCCTTTGACATCAAATGCCAAAGCAAAAAAAAATACCAGAACATACAACCAACTACTCCCCCTGAGAAGTAGCTCTCCTCCATCAAAGCCAGAAAAAAAATTCTCTGTTAGTTTCTATCGGTTTCATGCCAAACTTAAGTTATCTAAGTCTCTACTGGTGAGGGTATTATCCCAAGCTGCTCTCTGAGATATTCAAAGGTTTCCTTAGGTAAAGGCTTTGTAAAGATATATGCATTCTTCTCTTTAGTATTTACATATAAACCAATCTTACTTCTTTTTCTTCAACATTCTCTTTCAAAAAATTATATTTGATAGAAACATGATTAGTCTTAGAGTGAAATACCAGATTCTTTGATATATCAATTGCTTCTGAATTATCACAATAGATGATTATAGGTTCTTTGCATTTTTCCTTTATGTCCTTCAACATTTTCTTAATCCATAATACCTGAGTACAATTAGTTGATGCTGCAACATATTCTGATTCTACTGTTGATAATGATGTACAACTCTACTTCTTGCTTATCCACGAAATCAATCTACTACCAAGAAAGAATGCTCCACTAGTGGTACTCTTCCTGTCATTTACATCTCCTACCCAATTTGCATCGGTGTATTCACATAAATCAAAATTTTCATCTTTAGCATACCATAAACCAAGATTTATTGTGCCTTGTAGATATCGGGAAATCCTTTTTACTGCTGATTCATGATTTTCTTTAGGATTACTCTGAAATCTTGAAACAATACATACTACATTCATTATATCAGGTCTTGTTTGTGTCAAATATAGTAAACCTACAATCATATATTTGTATCTTGTCAGATTAATAGGATCTGAATCATCCTTCAATGTCAATTTATTAGTTGTAGTCATAGGAGTACTTACCAGTTTAGAGTTTTCCATACCAAATTTCTTCAATAGTTCCTTCAAGTATTTTGTTTGACATATGAATATACCTCGACCAGTTTGTGAAATCTGCAATCCTAAATTTTTTTTTTATCTCCCCAATCATAGACATTTCAAATTCTTCATGCATCTTGTTAGCAAAGTCCTTACACAATCCATCTGCTCCTCCAAAAATGATATCATCAACAAAAACTTCAATAACCAAGATGTCATCATTAGTCACTTTGAAATATAAGTTGTTGTCAGCATTACCTTTAGTGTAACCAAGCTTCAAAAGATTTTTGTCCAATCTAGCATACCAAGCTCTAGGAGCTTGCTTCAATCCATACAAAACTTTCCTTAATCTGCAAACCATATCTTTAACATTTGTCAATGAAAATCCATTAGGCTTCTCAATGTAGACTTCCTCTTCAAGATCACCATTTATAAATGCACATTTTACATCCATCTGATATACTTTATAGTTCTTATGAGTTGCAAATGCAAAAAATAATCTAACTACCTCAATTCTAGCTACTGGTGCAAAGGTTTCATTATAATCAATTCCCTCTTTCTGTGAATATCCTTTACACACTAATCTTGCTTTGTTCCTGATTACCTTGCCATCTTCATTAAGTTTATTTCTGAATACCCATTTAGTTCCAATTACATTTTTGTCTTTAGGTCGGGGAACTAATGTCCATGTATTGTTCTTTTCAATTTGTTCTAATTCATCTTCCATTGCTTTTATCCAATGTTCATCTTGACATGCTTCAATAACAGATACTGGTTCAATTTGAGAAATTAAACATACCTCTTCATTTGCCAGTCTTCATCTTGTTATAACACCTTGATACTTATTCCCAATTATCTGATTTTCTGAGTGATTCAGGCTTACATACCTGGGTTTATTCACATGTTGTTGTTCTTCAGTCACTGTAGAATTCCCTGATGATGCCGGTGTAAATGGATCCACATTCTGTACTGGTGCACTCTGTATTGGTTCATTTATGATCATCTCAACTACCGGTTCAGAATCTACAAACCTTGAATTTCCTCTAAAGTGTTCATCTATCTTCACATTAGCACTTTCAATGATCTTCTGCAATCTTTTATTAAAACATCTATATGCCTTTCTCTTAGATGAATAACCAAGAAATATTCCTTCATCACTTCTAGGATCAAATTTACCAACATACTCATCTCTCCTAAGCATTTTCTTCCAAAAATTGTGAAGTATTTAAGAGTAGGAGTATTACCAAACCATAGTTCATAAGGGGTCTTACCGGTTTCACCTTTGATGTGAACTCTGTTGAAAGTATAAACCGTTGTATTCACTACTTTTCTCCAGTACACATGAGGTATATTTGCTTTCAATATCATGCTTCTAGTTGCTTCCAAAATAGTTTTGTTCTTCCTTTCCACAATTCCATTATGTTGAGGTATCTGGGGTGCTGATAGTTGTCTTTTGATTCCATTCACTTCACAGAATGTATTAAATTCCTTAGATGTAAATTCTCCTCTTTGATCAGATCTCAAACATTTAATTTTCTTACCAGTTTCATTCTCTACCATTGCCTTGTATAACTTGAATTTTCCAAAAGCTTCTGATTTATCCCTGAGAAAAGTAATCCGAGACATTCTAGAATAATCATCAATAATTAGCATAAAATATCTATCTCCCTATAGACTTCTTGTTCTTGTCGGACCACATAAGTTAGCATAAATTAAATCAAGAACATTATTGGATTTCTCATAAATACTCTTGAAAGTTGTTCTAACTTGTCTTCCCATTTGACATTCCTTACATATCGGATTATGAGGTTTCAAAATCTTAGGTAGATCCCTTACTGCCTTAGTTGAACTAATCTTTACAATGCAATCAAAATTTACATGACAAAGTCTCTTATGTAATAACCAAGTTTCATAAATATGTGCAATCAAGCATGTCTTATCACTATTATTCAAATGAAAGATATTACCTTTAGTTGGTTTACCGGTTGCAATCTCCAATCCAGTTTCGTTCATGATTTTTCATTTACCATTCTTGAACTCTAATTGAAATCCCTTTTCAACTAATTGACCAACAGTCAAAAGATCATGCTTCAAACCTTCAACATAATAAACATTGTCAGTATTGTGCTTACTATCCAAAGATATAGTGCCTTTTCCTTTGATTAAACAAGTTGTATCATCACCAAATCTTACTAGACCTCCATTATATTCCCAAAAAGATAAGAATTTACTTTTATCACCAGTCATATGATGTGAGCATCCACTATCAATGATCCATTCATCTTTTTCTTCAATTTTAGCTGCCAAGGTTTGCTCTACCGGTGGAACGGTAGGTGTCGGTTGATCTTCTTTTATTGCAACAAATGCCCATCCATTGTTTGTCGATTCTTCATGAGAATCATTTGTAACTCCTTCATCAACATAGTAACATGATTTATCTCTATTCTTCTTAAATCTGTATCTCTGATATTCAGGGTTAGGCTTATATGCTCTTTTGGCTTCCTCTCTCAATCTTGCATGTCTATCAGGACATCTAGATGCTATATGACCAACTTTATTGCAATTAAAACATTTAAACAGTGTTTTACCTTCATAATTACTTCCAACTGGACCTTTAGGCATTTTCCTTGCAAATAGTGCTTCAAGTTCTTCCAGTTTTTTATTTTCTCTCCTGATATCTTCAAGTTCTTTTGTATAAAGTGCTTTCCAATCAGATTTTTCAGATGATGATGATGATTTTGTAGATGATGATGCTCTGAAGGCTAAATCTATCTTAATTGTAGCAACATGACCAAATTCCTCAAGCTCAAATGCTGAAAATTTTCCAACCAAGGTATCTCTAGTTACTGATGTATTAGGCATTGTTCTCAACTCATTAATAGCAGTTACTTTCATTTTGTATGTCAGTGGCAAATCTCTTAAAACTTTAGAAACAATTTCATCTTCACTTAAGGATCCTCCACAACATTGTATTCCTAAAACAATTTCATTAACTCTTTCCATAAATGCAGAAATTCTTTCATCTTCTTCCATTTTCAAATTTTCATACCTAACCCGGTAACATTCCAGTTTTGCAATTTTGACAGTGGTATCTCCTTCATTCAATGTTTCCAATTTATCCCAAATATCTTTAGTAGTGGATTAGTCTAATAATCCCATGATTTGCTGATCTGATAATATGCTCAAAAGTGCTTCTCTTGCTTTGCAATCATTTTCTTGATCTTTACCCAATGTTGGTGGATTAGGTTGATTTGGAGTGGGACCAACATAGCCGTTCTTTGTCACTTCCCATATGTCTCTTCCAATGCAATTCAGATGTGTCTCCATTTTGATCTTACATATACCATAGTTAGTTCCATCAAGTTTAGGACTATCCTTACTAAAAATGTTTGTTGCCATAGGATCTCCTCAAGCTGTTAGGCTTCTGCAAAAAGAGGACTCACCTCTAATACTAATTGTTAGGAACCAGAAGGGCAACTGAGAGGGGGGCGGGGGGTGAATCAGTTGTCAATGAATTATAACCCAATCATAACTTAATCAAACTTGATACTTAATATTGGTAAACCAAACTTATTGTCAGTTAATAGATTAGCAATTAATATCAATATCAATGAAACTTAATGTATGAAACAAAAAGAGAAACAAAATCCACAACACATAACACATATATTTTGACATGGAAACCCTGTAAGGGGAAAAACCATGGTGGGAAACCTTACCCACAATTAGATGATACTAATGCAGATAGTATGTGTATACAAATGGGGTCTGCACATGCAGAAAAGCCAACCGCCTAGAGTACACTGCTCAAATGGGAGTTGCAATGACTATAGTAGGATGGTTAAATCCTAGAATAATGTACTGCTCAAAATCACATCTCCAATGCTGGATTCGGTACCAGTTAAACTCTGATAAAAATATTCAAAAATTCTTGAACCTTCTCTATGGTCTGCTCATATGATCTTCCATATTCGTACATACCATGTTACAATACCATACCATAACCATATCCCATATGTCATCTCACAAATGAGATCTTACATATATACAAAACCTAAGACCAAATATGTAGGTCGGCTCACTAACAATATTATAATTAAATCAATTACAAATAAGTCTTGATACGATGCATCATGTCGGCTCAATAAATTTACAACAATATTCAATCAATAAATCATCTCCATAACGTGTCATGCTAATCTGGAATAGATAACGCATACCGGTCCATAACCTAGACCAATCTACCAGTAACAACAAATATGTCAGCCCGATGAGACCAATAACCAAAACACCAGAACCAAGTATCCAAACCATGTCTTCAACATAATCAAGTGATCTCCAGATGATAACAAGTCATCATCAGTGTCGGTGAACCATATAACCTGCTCGTGAGCATATACTGGTGACTATGCATAAATCACTAACCTTACCGGTGAACACAATGTGTCGGTTCAATAGTAAACCGATATAACCATAATGCTAAATCAACAATGTAGTTCTCTAGAAGGATAAGTGTTGACATCAATGAAAAAACTAATGCAACACATCCATAATACCAACATTACATTTGCAGAAGAATGCAAGTGGCGGGTAGTTTAGGGATTTAAATAAATGTTTTATTATTTATTTAAAAGAGGAAAGGGGGTTAAATTAAATAAATATGTTTAATTGATTTAATTGATTTAGAATGTAGCTTAATGAATGAATTAAAATAAATTGAATAATTTATTTAATTAATGGGAGAAGGGGTTGAGGATGAATTAATTAAATATTGATTTAATTAACTGATTATTGATGGTTAAATAATCAATGAAATAGTAAATATTTATTTAATTAAGTGGATAGATTTATGTGACTACATTTGCCCCTCTTTGAGATGGTGCGGTTTATCACGTCATTTCAAAGAAAGAAAAATAGGTGTGAAGAAACATGCCCCATAAATGTTAATTTAGTGGGTGGTATGCCCCCTCGAGAGATGGGTCAAAAAATTTTGAAAAACCGGGCGATCTCACAAAAAAAGAATGAGAAGTGGAGGGCAGGTAGAATAGAAGAAATTAGCAATAACTATGAAAGAATGGAAGCAATCAGAGTTAAAACAGAGAAATGAGAGGCGTTGGAAGTTCACAGGGACCACGACGGTGAGCAGGGTGAATTATGGTTAGGGATGGGGGATATATATGGGGGTGAAGGGGTAAAAATAGGTTCATTTGTAGCCATCTCCATAGCAATTCAGAGCTCTGATAGTGACTTTTGGTGAAGGAGTGAGCAGTGATCATCATGCCAATACCTATAGAAGATCATCGGCTAGAGCGGATCTATTGATTCCAACGGCTATATGACTACGGACCAGCGGTACGCAAATTTGAATTTTTGCTTTTTTATGCTTTTTTGATATATTTTTGCAAGCGTTCAAGTCCAATCAAGACAATAGCTCTAAAACTGTGTTTTAGCACTTTTGTCAGCCCAAATAGCGCTTTTGTGCCACAATGGTGCTATTGGGTAGTAGTTTTAGCATTGGTGATAGGTTTAACGTGTTTTCTTAGTAGTAATAGTGTTATTGTATTGTTAGCGCTATTGTGTAGTTGTTTCAACATTGTCTTGGAATAGCGCTATTGGGTAGTGGTTTCAGTGCATTTGGTTTTAGCATTGTTGTGTAATGGTTTTAGTGCTATTGTTAGCAAAATAGTGTGATTGTGAGAAAAAGATGCCCCAGTGTTTGAAAAATATCTACTGATGCATGTGTTGGGTGGATGGATGAGCGAGTTGTTTTGAATCATAGCATCCCCGTTGAGACTGTCATTATGATAAATGCCTATTGTAGCCTACGTTTTCCATGATCGCTTACCTGTTGAGACTCAAAGATATTTGATCAAATTATCTGTTGATAGTCTAGCTTAAAACCTAAGAAAATTTGAAACAAAACAACTGATGATCTGTGGATGTGTGTATGTGTGTATGTGTAGGAGGATCTTCCCATTCTACAGATGCATGAGTGACATCCTGCCACTTAGCAGTTGTGAGAGAAGTTGTCAGAGGCAAAGAGAGACTGTATCACTGCGACTGGTTTATATGATATGTTGTATCTTCCCGTAATTCAGACAAATCGCAGACTGATGATAGCACTGGCTGAGCATTGGCATAGTGAGACATGTACCTTCCACCTAGTGATGGGAGAGATGATAGTTACCCTAGAGGATGTGTCGAGGATACTACACATCCTGATCCGAGGGGAGCTAGTGACCTATGACCAAGCTTTGGGGACAATAGTTGTGTAGCGGATGTTTGCAGAGGATGTGTATATTCATGATGGCTCGATAGAATGGGAGGAGATAGCTTCCTTGTATGAGCCACTACTAGCTATTTTATCAAGCATTGTCAGAGGCTTACTTTTCCCTGATCGATGATCACATGGACTGGCCATGGGTTGGGGCTAGGTCATAGAGCACATGGTGATGGATGGAACCTGCTATGCATGGGGACCATGCATTCTTTCACATTTGTACAGGGAGCTAAATGAGGTTGTATACTAAGAGACGAGTTCTCTAGGGGTAGGGATTACATTGCTACATATCTAGGCGTGGGAGTACCTGCCAGTGACATGGCTAGTTAGCTTGAGGTTTAGGGTGATAGATTAGCCCTATCTGTATATATATGGAGGTATGATGAGCCAACCCCACTTGGGGAAGTTGGAGTTTTGGCGGCAAGCATTACATGATTTGGATACAGTGATATAGAGGCCATATATTGAGTGTGAGTCTTGGGAGGATGATGCAGAGGCCTTGCCATATGTATTTATGACACAGTTTTTGATTGGTAGGACAACCTACAATATAGAGAGATAGGTACTAGGTAGAGTAATGAGATAGTTTGGATAGAGGTAGGGGCTGCCAAGGGGATCAGAGGAGTATGCACGGGTAGTATGAGAGAGATTTTAGTGGGGGCTAGTGTTACCGTATGATCAAGCCTTACTTGAGTTCCAGACCTTATAGGCGAGACAATGGCATATGAGGCCTAAGATTGTGGATGTAGGGGTGACAGAGGATTACACACAGTATCGGACTGTGAATCTGATTCCATGCATTTTAGATCCAGCCAAGCTGATACCATTGTTTGAGGATGAAAGGAGACAATGGCGGAGGAGGAGAGGAGGCCAAGGAGTAGGAGGAGGATATGGAGGTGATGGAGGTGATGGAGGAGAGGGAGGTGGTAGAGGAGGTTTTGGAGGAGCAGGAGGGGGTGGAGGGGGTGGGGGTGGTGGATTTGAGGGTGGGGGTGGATTTGGAGGTGGAGGTGTTGGAGGAGGATGATTACAGAGGAGAGGTAGAGGGGGATAGTTGTTGTGACTATCATAGGGTCCACTGATATAGGGGCAGCCAGAGCAGGAGGTAGGGATATTGGTGGGGGTGTAGCACCTATGGAGATGGGAGAGGGAGCCATAGGTGGAGGAGAGGATCCTATGGAGATGGGAGGGGGAGTCATAGGTGGAGGAGGGGAAGACCTACAGGAGCACATGATAGTATATTTGCAAACTCAACTTATAGCAACCAAGGCACGGTTAGAGGATACTGAGGTAGAGATTGCAGCTAGAGATGTCCAACTTTTTGCATGGGAGGCTGAGTTGAGGGTAGTGATGTGAGAGAGAGATGATCTAGTGGATAGAATAAGGGAGGTGCATGATAGAGACCAAGTGTTTTTGGGAGCATAGGGACATAGTTTGACTGATTCGATGGTGATGGAACTATGGCGGGTAGGTGGAGAGATTGACTATTGGCAGGCTTTATATGAGCAGGTGGTGCCATCTAGTCAGCAGGCACTGAGCTATTTCCATATGTGACTAGCGAGATTAGAGTGGTCTC